>NC_082713.1:118192667-118335531 GCF_030144855.1 Hypanus sabinus | reverse complement strand
AATGCAACAAAATAGGACACACCCAAAAAGTGAGTCGGCAGGCAAAAGTAAATAAAGAGCACAGGGAAGAGAAAAGTAATAAAACATCAAGTTGTAGTTTCAAAAGTGCACTGATCTCCATGCTGTTAATGAAAAGACTGATAATGATGACAGTGACACTGGACTGGATAGCCTTGAGATTAGCATTGTGGAAACTGACGATAGACAGACAATATGGATAGAGTGGAAAAGAACAATGAATTAATAAAAATGCAGTCAGACACTGGCTCAGAGTTTTCAGTCATCTCAGAAAGTGAGTTTGAAAGGCATTTCAAAGATATAAAGCCTGCAGCAATCTATCTAGGAACTTATAGTGGAGATTTGACAACTTCAGAGGGAATGACATACATAACTGCAAAATACAACAGCTGGCAGCCACCATAAACTCGTGTTTGGCAAAAAGATTGACAGAGAAATCTTGAGTCCAGATTGGAATGTAAACAAATGCATCCGGTGCTTGTATGGGAGGGAGTTTACCTCATAACTGGTCAGCAAAAATGCATCCATTTTTAATCCATAGAAGTGCAGAATAGGCGTTGTTTCTTGGTGGACACAACTACAACATCGAAAACAAGAGGACAACAACTCTTGAAAATGCTAATGGTTGTACCATTTACACTTGGAAAAAGGAAATACCTGAAAAATGACAAAAAAGGACACTGCTCTTGACATATTTTCTCTGGCAGAAATCGAGATCCTCCCTATTATGACAGAGATGATCCAAAGGGAAATCAGGGAAGAACCCACTGTGTCTCAGGACCACAGAGCCACCCAAAATGGCTAGAATGTGCAGCAGTAACTCTAATTTCTCCATTTTTGCCAGTGCTGGATGAACTTGCCCTTGACAGTGTTTGTCTTATGTGAGGTTGAGAGTTGCTGCACCATGAAACCTGAGAGATAAAGTGTTGGAGGAGCTACAAGCCAGTCACCTAGGTGTGTCCAAAGGGTAAGCATTGGCTCGAAACTTCGTCTGGTGTCCTGAGATAGATCAGCAGACCGAGCAGCTTGCTATGCTCTGTACAGGATGCCAACACACCCAGTAGAAAGGTGTCCAGAGCTGTCAGAATGCATTTTCTTAAATAGTCCCAGAGTCAATAACTACTACTACCAGATTAATTGTTTCACAGCCACAAGTCGTATCTGCCATGCAGAGTGACCACAAACCCTTCCCCCTTGTCAGGAACAACATCATCACACGAGAATAACAGATCCTCCACAGCGATGAAATCTTTAAATCTGAATGGGACAATTTAAAAGTTAGTATACTCTGGATTTCTATATAGTAGTTGTATTATGCAATATACTGAATATATATCTGAGGTGTATTTTATATGGAGCTGGAATTTATTGCAAAGCAGGGAGAACTCTTGTGTATTTAGCATTTCAGTAGTATTTGAGTAATATCGTAAGCATATTATTTAATTAAGCATTCTTTTTTGCTTGGATAATTCGAAATGGGTTATATGCATTAGTATGTGACTGCCATACCTGTACATCATCACGCTATGATGTCATCTGCGTCCGCCTCAGCACTAGTAAAAATTAGCTTCAAGTATCTCCTGCACACCTTTGTATTAATTTCAATTAGTTTGAAGCTTTGGGCCATAACAGGTTCACCTTCCAGAAGGATGCTCACATTTTAGCCTCAGAGACTGAAATCACAGGATCTTTGGGGATTGTCGGAGTTCATGAAACTACCTTCCTGTTTTGACAGTCAAAATTACCATATATTGGCTTTGAGCTTATCTCAGAGCAAAAAGATTTGTCATGTATGTTGCTTAGATTGTAGGAACAATTCTGTGAGCACACTATGTGTATCGTTGCAGCTGTATATTGCATTGCATTTATTTATTGATGCAAACTTAGCAACCCATTATTATGATATGCTCCACCCTTGAAAGATTCTCACTCCCAAAATGCAGTACACTAATCGTTATGCTACCATGCTGCAAAATGGGCAAGGGACAAATCTACTAAATAGTAAGAACCTCTAGTGTTTCGTCCCTATTGATCAGCTGATAGTCGAAATGTGCAGTACGAGACATTTGTGGTATAAGACAATGCTACTTATTTTAATTTTAACAAAAGTGAAACTGCCAAAGTAGTGTGGCAACAGGCGGAGCAAATGGACTTGATTTTGGGAAATGAAAGTTTCCCAACCAGTTTGAAAGAATAGGTGGTATGCTTCTTGTAACATTTGGATCTGAAAGGGTAATGGAATAGAAAGGTTTGAAAAATGATTTACCACTATTTTGTTCACAACTGGTGAAGATTTTATAAGACTCCCTATTTGCAAAGCCCACTAATCCTGTTGCTGAGAAGGTGAAGATGACAGATGAAATAATAACGGAAAATCAAGTTATCAAACATGAGAAAGCACTATAGAAAATACCTGTCATAGTCACAAATATTATTTTTAGCTTGCAACATTATACAGCGTTTCCGCATGCCCCCCAATGTCTATGATGACCATCAAAAACTTATCTATACTATTACCACTTACCAGCAATTGAAATTCAGCCTTTGATGTTCAAGTGATTCATGTGTTTTCTTACCCAAATGTTGTGGTGTCTCCCAAAGTCCTCAGGCAAATGTCCTCTTTAGTAATTTATCCCCCCTTGGTTCCCTGCTTACTAATTACCCAAAAGCCTTCCAAATCCCTTTCTTTCCCCTCACATAAAATCTACCCTCTACTTGCTTTATACACTACCATGAATAAAGACTACATACCATATGAGTGGCTTTTCAAATCTAACTACCTATGTCATGTCATCCCCCAGACATTAGAAAGAAGGAATTGTTGAATTAATTGGAGAAAGTTTGCGGTTCTTTCATTATAAATCTTCAATAACTTGTTGCATTAATTGTGTCAGAGAGAGGAGTACAATTATCCATCCATTGGCTGTGAAATGATGGCATTTAACTAGAAACAAAAATTCACAATTAGGATACGCAGCCCAGTACATTATCCACTCTAAAACTGGTAGATATCTGTCGGATCAGCGGGTGGACCTTGTGAAGTATCCGTGGAACGGAGCGCATGATGAAGGGGAGGGGGGCGCTGGTTGCGGGAGAGTCACGCATGTCAGGCTTAAAGGGACAAATGGTTGCTTGGCCCTCATAGGAACTAGGTGTTTTTTTATAATTAGTGAAAGAGTGAGAGAGTGAGAAAATATTTCACAATATCTTTTAGCTGCTCCCTAAAAATCATCTGAGTTAGCACGTAAAGAGCAGTGTTGTTGCAGCATCCAGGAAGCTGGTATTTTAAGGTATAGGGTCTTTTAAGAGATATTTGGATAGGTACATGGAGCTTAGAAAAACAGAAGGCTATCGGTAACCCTAGTAATTTCTAAGGTTCAGCACAATTTTGTGGGCCGAATAGCCTGCATTTTGCTGCAGGTATTGGATGTTTCTATGTAGGCGAACTCTTGCAATGAATAAGGTGCAATTTCTGCCCCCCGCACCAAGTAACCTAGTCGAACCCATATAAAACTTACTGCATGGGATTGAGATGGGGTTGCTCTCCATCTCTGGATCTCTGGGATATTCCCAAGTGCCGGGACCTCAAACTCTCTTACGGGCTCTGCTGGCCATTAAAACGTGTCTGCATTGAGCAGCAGATCAGGGCAAGTGGGACCACAGGGGTGATCAGGTAATAGAGAATAACGATTGTTCCCAGACTGGAGAACCGAGAACACCATTTCGTAACCCACAAATTCTGGGATTATCAGCAAAATAATACATACCCGTGAGCATAAAATGCCAGAGAATATTCTTTGAACAGCTCATAGTGGTCACTGTCCCTACACCGACTGCCGCTGTTCTCTCAGTACAGTATTCATTCTTCATCCTCTGGCAACAAATGGCCACACATCAACAAATGCGAAAGCGACGGTAAACCAAAACGAACAGCTGGTAGCTGCGCAAATCATGGCTGCCTGGATGTTACACATGCAGAGCGAAAAAAGGAAACTGAAATACTTCGAATAAACAATCGGAATCTGCCTCAACATCAGGACGAGAAAAACCTCCAGTAGATCTGCCTCTGCCATGGCAACAAAGTAGTGAGCGACAACTTTGGAGAGACCGTACTTCCCCCAGTACAGAATCGCAATCCTCACAATGTTCTCTGTGGGGAGTGAAATAAACATCAGAATTACGCGTGAGGCCAAAGAATATGATAACAGATTCACTGAGAATGTCAATATAACAATATGTATTTTATCTGTTACATCAATGCCCTAAAATTTAATGCCAAACCTTCAATGCAGACTGGTGCATATTCACTCTCCTTTACCTTCCTGCATTCACCAATCACATCGTTAGTTTTATTCGAATTGAATGACTACATTTTGTGTTATCACCTAATTATTTGTTCTCACTCACTCCAATAAAGTGACTCATTAGCACCTGTGATTCTTTGGTTTTTGCCTTTCATAGTCTTATAAACTTCAATCTGGTCTCCCGTCAGTCACTTTGAGTCCAGAAAAATAAAACCAAGCTTGTCCAAATTCTCTTTATATGTCAGGGTCCGGTACGGATCCACGTTCCGTGTTTTGATCCGGTCCGGGGGCTCCGGACTCCGGGTCCTGCAGTTCTCCCTCCCGTCACCCGTGATCTAGTTAGGACCCGCCTGGTTCAAGGAAGCACACCTGTAACTCATTGAGCTGCAGGTGTTTATAAGGGGCCTTGGGACTGGGACCCGGCGGGTGGTCGTTTTGTTCTGTTTCCTACCGGCTCTGAACTCTTCTCTAAATTCTGTTATCCTGCCCGGGTTCAGATCTACTCTTCATCATGCTTCTCTGTCCCGTACCAGTACTGCCAAGTTGGTCCACTCCCCTACCTTTCTTCCCATGCGCAGGTCCAGCTTCTCCGCTCATTTGTTTTTCGCGCGGTCGCGCTGTCTGCCGGCCGTTTACGAATTTCCCGTTATCATGACTGTTGAGTTGGTCACCCTGGACCTATGTCCGTTCCTACCCCTTGCCTCCGTCGGGCAGGTCCGGCCGCATCAGTCTGTGCATAAAAAAAAACTATCCATGATATCTCTGCACCTAATTCCAAGCACCTGAAAATTGTGTCCTCTCGTGTTAACCATTTCAGCCCTGGGAAAAAGCCTTTGACATCCACATAATCAATGGCTCTTATCATATTATACATCTCTATCAGGTCACCTCTCATCCTCTGTCGCTCCAAGGCATGCTGTCCAATCCAGGCAACATCCTTGTAAATCTCCTCTGCGCCCTTTCTACCCGATCTCCCTGCAGAACATGGCCTGCCTACAATCACTCTTTGCCTTCTGTGGGCCAGCCAGTACTGGATCCACAAAGCAATGTCCCATTGGAGCCCATGCCTCCTTGTTTTCTTAATAAGCCTTGCTTGGGGTAGCTTATCGAATGAATTATTAGATAAAATCAGAGACTCAACAGATGCATCAACAATAGCAAGGACTGGAAGGTAAATTTTATGAGTAGTCAGGAACGTACAGTAGATACTATCATCAAGTGTCAGCCTGTCCGCATCAGCAATTATACAGTGAGCTGCCCAGAATACACTTCTTCCCATTACTGGGATACTCCACAATCCTGTTCCTATATTTTGATGACTTTCTTTCCCATTCCACTCTACTGTTCACAGAAGTTCATCCTTTCACTTTCATGTGCTAATATCTGCCGGTGCTAGAGGAGCTGCTGTTAGTCATCTTGCAAACAGATATTGAAGGACAGCATCATTAATAAAGGAAAGGGACACAACAGTGACACAATCCAGCTCAGTGGAGACCGACTTTAATTGCACCTAATGAACAAATAGGTGAATTCCTTTCTGTCCAAAATGCTTTTGCAACAGGAGCAGAGAGCAGTCAGCAGGGTTATTAGGTGTCAGCCTTTCTATCCAGAGAGAAACATATTCTGTCACGGTCAGCGAGTCTGATCATATCAAGACTTCAGAATCAAGATTCCCTTGCTTCCAAATGGTTCCCAGTACCTGCAAATCAGCTATCCGTATGTATGTACTTCCCTTGAACATGTGGGGTTCCTCCTGGAGTTTCTTATTTCCTCCAACAGTCCAAGTCATATGGGTTAGTAAGTTAAATGGCCCTATGATTTAGGCTAGAGTTAAATTGGGGGTTGTGGGCATCAAACATTAAAGGGCTGGAAGGGCTTGTTTCACTCTGTGTCTCAATCATATAATAAATAAATTGAAAGCAAATGTCCCAGCACAACTTAATATCGGAAAGCAAAACCATTGAAACTTAGTCAAGCTTGATTGGCTTCACTGATTGTGAAAACAAATGATACTGTCACAAAAAAATCTGTAACAGTAATCCAAGGTGATAAAATTGGATTTGGGTTGATTCAACGGGGAATTATGAAACCGAACTTTCGACAAAATGCTTGTTGGTGTTTTGATGTTGTAGCTTGCAGCAAATCTCAAGGTGAAACAGTTGCTACGGCTAAATAAACGTTAGGAAAACATTCGACATATTTCTGCACAGGAGATTATCAAAAGAAACTGTAGCAAACTATATTTGAATAGTGTTATGATGTGTTGAAATGAGAGAAAGTCGAGTAGAGAAATAATGGATCATTTAGTCTTTGAAAATTGTGATGTGTAATGTGCTTGATCCACAGCTTTATTCATTTATGCCCATGACTTGATTCTGAAGATCAATAAAACCCTCTTTTTTGCGATACGTACTCTAGGTTTGCATTCACGGGGCTGTGAGTAGGATACTGAAATCCTTCGTGGACTATAACTAACACAGCTGTTGATAGAGTTGTAAATGGCAGAGTAGGTGGATAAATACTGATTACCCATATTGACGTTGAAAAGAGACATCAATGAAATTTACCACATTGATAAAATGGAATGATTTTGATGTCAGTGGAAGCTGTGTGCCTATATACACTGTTGCAGAAAGTAGATACAGAGTTGCACCATATAATATGTAATTTAAATTAGAGTTCTGGCTTCGTTTCTGGAAGATTTCAGGATGTAAACTGAGATTTGACCAATACGTTTACTCCAAGAACGTAGAGCCACGGAGTCACACATCACAGGAACAGTCCCTCTGATGCAGTATGCCTATGTCAACCATCAAATCCACAAGCATTCTTTGCAAAAGTCTTCCTGAGTTTCACTTTCCAAAAATGCTACGGTGTGTACATCTGATCCAAACTCCATTTACCTCTGTGTATGGGTGGGACCTTGATCTGCTGAGGGTGTTGATTACAATAAACCCTAATAATGCCTCTTATAACATTGTATACCTCAGTCAGTACTCTCATCAGCTTTCACAGCAAGTGTAGCTTATCCAGACTCACCTTGTAACTGAGATGTTTTTTATGCCTTTTTCGTGCAGGGGGACATTAATATATTTTCTTTCAGCAACTTTCTTGGTCTTTCTGTATTCAATTACTATCTGGAGGACCCAAATATCAGACTTGTACATGCACTCTTCGACCATAAAATTAACACTTGAATCTCTTTGAATCTGTGAAACGGCACTTTCTGCTGTGCAAGATATTCTCTTGCTAATGTAGCAATTTGAAATAACCAAAATATACCTGTTAAAACCAAACTTTATGGAGTTCTACGATGATCTCCCTCCAATAATACTATCTATGCATTGGCTAATGCTGACAGACATTTCCAGTGCTTCCTCACTACCCTAGTATTGTAAGGCTTGGAAATGTAGCAGATTGAGTAGTACTTTACATCATCAGTGCCCTGGGTCCAATTTCTGCCTCTGTCTGGAAGAGATTGTAAATTCTCCCACTGGGTTCCTTCTGTGTGTAATATTTTCCTCCCATCTTCCAAAAAATGTACCGTTAGGCTTAGTGAGTTGTGGGGATACTATGTTGATTCTGAAATCAGAGCAGCCCTTTCCCAGGATGGTACGTTGCTCTCATATTTAAGGATAAGGCATTTCTCAGTGGGGCTACAGAATGTAAAGGGAAATTATGCAGCGAGAGGTCTTGGTACATGTTGGAAACAAAGACAAAAATATAAAGTGGAATGAGATGAATACTTGCAGTTTGTAGAGACATGAATAGCTGCTCCTCATGCAGTAATTTCCAGTGCCATGTGCCAATGATTGTAGGAACAGAATTTTACAGCTGATGAATGTGTGTATGAGCTAGTGAAGGGGTTAGTGTTTCGGAATTCTGTGTCAGTGGGATCTCTTCTGAGATAGGAATGGGCTGTAAAAGTGGGGTGGACTGTACATTAACTGGAGGACACCAATATCCTGGCAGGGAAGTTTACTGCAGCTATGCAGGGGAGTTAAAGCTAGATTAGAAGATGATGCTATGCATAACAGGAAATGCAAGGACTGAAGCTAAGTTACAAGATGTGAGCAACAATATGTAAGGAAGATGGACTTGAAAAAGAAAAAAATGTTACTTTAAATTTTATACAGCAAGGACCAGAAAGGGCTCTAGAGAGTTACAAGATAGTCAGGATGGAGCTGAAAAGAGATTTATGAGAGCACGAAATGGGCAAGGGAAGCCTATGTAAGTAGGATTAAGGAAAGTCCCAAAGCAGGATGAAGATGAAGAGCAGGAGGATAACCGGAGTGAGGGTAGGACATTCAGTGATCGAAGAGGCAACTTCCATCCTGCTCTCTAATTTACCTCATCCATTTCCAACACCTTCCTCCCCTTTCTTGATCTTTCTGTCTCTTTCTCGGGAGCAGCTTATCTACCGTCTATTATAAACCAATGGATTCTCACAGCTACCTAGACTATACGAATTGCCATCCTGTTGCCTGTAAAAACACCATCCCCTTCTCTCGATTTCTCTATTTCCACCACATTTGCTTTTAGGATGAGGACTTTCATTCTAATGAAAGACTTTTCAATGGAAAGGATTTCCCTTCCTCGGCAATGGATGTTGCCCTCAATCGTAACTCTTCCATTCTTCTGTCTCCCTGAGAGGAATTGGTTTCTTGTCCTCACTTACCACACACCGGCCTTCGTGACAAGCACATAATTCTCTGCAACATCCACCATTTCCAACGGAACCTCACATCCAAACTCATCTTTCTCTCCCCTGCAATAATCCCCCCTCCCACACCGCCCGCGTTCTGCATTCTGCAGGGATTACTCCCTATGCGACTCATTTCCAGTTGACCCTCTCCACTGATCTCTGTTCTGGCACTTACCCTTGCTAGTGGGTCAAGACTATCCCAGCACTTACACTTCCGCCCCTTCACGGTCATTCCAGATGAGACAACACTTTATCTATGAGTCTATTGTGGTCATATACTGTGTCCGGTGCACCTGGTGTGGCCTGTTGTATATTGGAGAGACTCGACATGGATTGAGAGGATCCTTCATCGAGCACCAATGCTCTGTCCTCCAGAAATTTTAATTCCACTTCCCATTCCCATTCTAATGTATCTATCCATGGTCTTCTACACTATCACAATGAGGCCACTCTCAGGTTGGAGGGCCAACACCTTATATTCCATCTGTATAGCCTCCAACCATTTTTGGAGGAATATCAATTTCTCAAACTTCTGTTAATGACCCCACCACTTCACCAATCCCCATCCCCTATCCCTCTATCATGCCCGTTCATTGCCCGTTCATTGCCTCCCTCTAGTACTCCTCCCCTCTTTTCATTCTTCCATGGTCTTCTGTCATCCCCTATTACCCCCCCCCCCACTTCTCCAGCCCTGTATCTCTTTCACCAATCAATTTTGCAGCTCTTTGCTTCACCACTACCACTCCCCTTTCCCATTTCATCTGTCACCTTGTGTTTCTCCCTTTCCTTTCGCCGTCATTTAACTTGACTCCTCATTTTTTTCTCTTTGGTCTTGTCCTGAAAGATTGACTCCAAGCTTTTCCCTAGATACTGCCTGGCTTATTGAGTTCCTCAAGCATTTTGTGTGTGTTGCATAGAAGAGCAGACATATGCCTGACATTGGAGGATGTAGCAAGTTCCTTAATGAATACTTTTCTTCAATATTCACTGATGAAAGGGGACAGCATAAAACGGACAGTATGATAGAACATGTAACATTAAGAAAGGGGGTGTGCTGGAATGTTTGAAAAATGTTGGGATAGAGATATCACAGAGACCAGATGGTATATACCCCAGGTTCCTGCGGGTAGTGAGGAAAGAGATTGCTGCATCTTTGGCAATGATCTGTGCATCATTACCGGCCAGAGAAGTAGTACCAAATGATTGGAGACAGGTCTATGTTATTACTTTTTTCAAGAAAGACAGCAGGGATAACCCATGAAATTGTTAACCAGTGAGTTTTACTTCAGTGTTGGGCAAATTATTGGAGAAGATTTTTTGGAGAAGCATAGGGATAGTCAGTATGGCTTTGTGACAGATGGATTTTGAGCATTACTGTATGCTTTCAGGATGTAAAAAAAACACTGATAAAGATTGAGCAGTGGATGCCGTGTATATGATTTCAGAAAGGCACTTGATAAGGTTCCCAATTATAGACTAATTCAGAGTTGCATCCAGGGAAATCTGGCTACATGGATTCAGGATTTACTTGCCCGGAGAAGGAAGAGGAAGGAGGTAGATGTAGTGTATTCTGCATTGGGGCTGCTAACCAGCAGTTCTTCTGCAGGTAACTGCTCTTTGTGATATTTAGAAATGACGTGGATGAGAAAATGGAAGACTGGGTTATTAAGCTTGAAGATAAGTCAAAAATAAGAATAGTGTTGAAGGTTGTTGTTGGTTATAATAGGACAGGCACAGTACTCCAACCTTGCGGGGAAATGACAGATGCATCTCAGGCTGGGAAACTGTGATGTAATTCACGTTGGAATGTTGAATTTGAAGGCATAGTGCAGGGTTCATTGCAGGGTTCTTTTTAGCGTGGAAGAACAGAAGAATCTTTCAAAAACTACCTCTACAGATCCATTAATGTTGTTTGCAAATTGGGAAAACTGTTAAAAAGGTGTTTGTTGTGTTGGTCTTCATTATTTGGGGGATTGAGCTCAGGGGCTGTGAGTTATCTTTATAAAGTCTTGGTTAAACAGCAATTGGAAAATTGTGTATATTTCTGGTCTCCTCATTACAGGAAGGATATGTATGCTTTAGTCCGTGTGCTGAGGAGATTTATCATGATGCTGCCCAGATTACAGAGCATGTCTTATGAAAAAAAAATACTTTATGGGATCTCTGCTCTTTTTGATGTACTGTATATCAATGACCTGGATGAAAATATACATGACTTGGTGAATAAGTTTGCAAATAATACAAAAATATAGTCTTGCCGTTCTTATAGAAGTTCGCCAAAAGATGTAGTTGAAAGAGATCAGGTGCAGGAACAGTTGGCGAAATTACAGGTTGAGTTCAATCTGACAATATGTGAGGTGTTGCAGTTTAGGAGATCAAATATAAAGTGTGCACTGTTAATAACATGATGATGTACAGAGAGACTTTGTGGTCCATGTATTATTGCTCCTGGAGTAATAGCTGCATAAGTTGATATGGTAGGAAAGAATGTGTACGGCACAGGGCCATAGTACAATAAAGGTCTATTGACCAAACCAGTCTATGCCAGCCATGATGCACACAAAGAAGTCCTAATTTCCTGAGCTTGACTAACACCTTTCTATATACCCATGCATGTGGTTCTTAAAATACTGCCTTAACAACTTACTTTGGCAGTTCATTCCAATATTTTCACCATTCTCTCCATGAAAAAGATGTCTTTTTAAGGATTTCCTCTCTCAATCTATCTGTCCCCCCAGAATTTTTGACTCCCCCACACTGGGGAAAAGTCCTTATCTATCACAGTCATAATTTTAAACATTTCTATTATGTCTCTTATGTAAATCTTTCTGCACAACAAAACTTTCCTATAACTTGGCAACCAAAAATGTGCACGAACTCCAAGAATGGTTCCTCTGACTACTAATACAACTGAAACATAATGTCTCAACTGTTATCCTCATTGCCCGGATGACCACTGTGCTGATTGCCATTTTCGTGATACTATCTATCTATGATGCCAATTTTAACAAACTGTGCATTACTGTGCCTTGATCCATCTGTTCCATTAGTTGGTCTGTTAACTTATCATTCATAGTTTAAGTCCCACTCTAATTTAACATCCCACTAATCTGCAGTGAAATTTACTTGCCACTCCATAGTTTTCTTCCTTCGCTGTTCAATGTCTCTCTGTAATCTACTAAAGCCTTCTTCATTATCAACATCTCCAGATTTTGCGTCATCTGCAATGTTGCTGATCGAATATTGTGCATTTAAATCAAAATCATATATTGAAATGGCAGATAATAAGTGTCCCAACACCAATCCATAGACACCAGTTTCAATTCAGTGAAACAGAATTCAACTGCCACAGCTTGCTCTGTACCTTTCAGCCAGTTTTAAATTTATGTAACCAACACTCCTTGGATTCCATGGAACCTAGCCTAACAGGCTAGTCATTCATGCATGACCTTGCGACGGTCTTGTTATATTCCAAACAGGTAACATCCACTTCCTCACCTTAATCTAACCTTTCTGTTACGTATTCAGGCAACAATAAATATATGAGTTCGGCAAAGATTTCTTATAACAAACAACACGTTTATTAAACACAGAAAACAAACCCCCCAAAAGTAAACTAACACTACCGTAACCGGAAACAGCTGCCGAGCGGCTGTTCAAACAGTTCGTAAAGTGATATTCCAAAACAATTCTTTAAAGTGGTATTGCCAAAAGTTCGATATGCTCACAGTCCATTTAAAAGGAGAGACTTTACAGGACGATTTAAATTCTCTTTCACGTCGCTTGGCTTCGATCCCCGACGTCGAACTTCCCACGAAGAATTCACGAAACAGAACGGCTTAAAGGCACTGATCTTTCCTTCTCCACTACCTTCAATCCTTTCTAGGTAAACCTAGGGATTAACACGAAGATAGTCAACGAAATCCTTCCAAATATGGATCAAACAAAGGTCGCCTCCGTTTCACCGTAGAAAGCGATTCTCCTCGACCTTTAACTTATAACTTCGAATCTTCACTCTCCTCTAATTTCCTCGAACTAACAGAATCATAAAGAACCTGCTGGCAATGACCTTTTAAACTTTAGCGTTAAATAAAAACTTCATCCTTCAGCTAAACTGCGTCATCACTTCAAACACGCAGTGGCATGAAGTCAACCTGGCAAATCCAGCCACGAACTGCCCCTCCTCACAGGGTGGGGTCTACCTTTTATAACCTGTAAAAAAAACCGTCACATGATCTCTACTGGCGGGAAAATGACGTCACCACCATCACAAGACCATCACCTCAAGTCCAGTACAGCTTCAATCCCAGTCACATGACAAGGGCTCCACTGTCATGTGTCACGAGTACGTAACATTTCAATTACCTCCCTGATAAAGAATGAAAGGTTTGTCAAGCATAATGTTCCACCTGCAAAGCCACGCTGACCCCTTATCAGACTCTATCTATTGAAATGCTGGTGGGTGGTATCCACAGAATTCCCTCAAGTAACTTCCCCTCACTCCTGTCAGGATAACTATCTGTTGTACCCTGGCTTCTCCTTGCAACCTTTCTTAAACAATGGAACAAAATTAGCCACTTCCATTCTTTGGGAACTTCATCAGTGGAGAGCAACGAAACAAGAATCTTCGCAAATATTTTGCAGATGTTGCAACTCCCCTTATACAGAGACTGACAATGTAATCATTTAGGCACTAGAGTTTTAATCTGCAGTAAACCTGAAAATATCCCCTCCCTGGTAACCAGATCTCATTCAATACATTTTCACTGGTTTCCCTGTCAGCTGGCTAAACATAATGCTCTCCTCAGTAAACACCAAAGAGAAATTTTCTTTATCAGTTCCCTAAGGATTTTGTGCTCAAGATGTACATATCCCTGCAATATCTAAGGGAACTTACTTTCTTGCTAACCCACTTTTATCTATAATATAGCTACAGAGCCTTTTCTGATTTTCCTTTACCTTAATCTTATCTGCCAGATATTGTCCTTCTGATTTCCCCTCTTAATAGTATTCTTAATAGTTTTTATTTTCATCAAAGGATTCACCTGATCAGAACCACCAAAACACCTTGTCTTTTTCTTGACCTGTACTTCAAGATCTCTCATCAGCTGAGGTGGCAAGCATTTTGCCAGGTTTACCCATCACCTTAAGAGGAAAATGATTTTTAAATGCTAAAAGCCTTCCACTTGTTATTCATTCAGTTCTCTTCAAATTAGCTCAAAGAATTGACCTCTGCTAAAAGCTGTCTAAATTTCCACACTTGCAAAAAAAAAGAGTGCTGCTCCTGCTTAAGACTGCAAACTCTGGATCTGACCTATCCCTTTCCATCGTTATCTTAACTATGGTCACCAGAGCCAAAGTGCTCATAGCACTTGTTGATATGAGGAAGGCCAGTATTGCATCCTCCTGAATAGGGCCTTCTATATAGTGAAACGTGTCACGGAAAAGACAAGTTTTACAAATGCACACCATACAGGCCCTTAACAAACAGCACGTCCTTTCAATACTTTGGAAATTGAAATCTCTCACTAATACCGCCATGTCATTCTTACAGCGCAGAACAAATTCTCAATACAGCTCTTCCTCAAGTTCCCACTGACTCAACTGCAATCTAGTTTATGTCCTTCTGAGTAGCACTCGGAAGGAAATTGGACTTCTTCTGGTTCAAACACAACTCGCTTCTGCGAAAGAGGTCATTTCTATCCCAGGTAATCCCAATGGTCTAAGAACCAGAAAAAGAACTTCCCCCTGCATCAGTTCCTTAGCTACAAATTCATCTGATCTATAGTTTATTTCTGAGTATTGTAGCACATGGCACTGGAAGTAACACAGAGATCTCGACCTTCAAGCCCCTAAATACATTCTGCAGGGACTCATCTGTTCTGCCTATGTTAATTGTAGTGACACATACAGCAATCCCTGCTGTTTTCCTCCCACCTCAAAAATCTTCTGAAACCATTTATAGACAAGCTGGAACTGGCAGATTGAAGGGAACACGCCATCTTGGCATGTCTTCTCAGGCCACCGAATCTCCTTTCTTCCCCTCTCACTATTGACTCTCAAACTGCTTTCACCCTGTCATCTGCACTTTTACATTCTGAGCCTCAGAGCTGGTCATAGTGTCAGAGAGATAACTGCACAGAGTGGTGCAGAAGTTGTGGATGCAGCTTTAATTATACCATTTAAGACAGGTTTGTAGATGTGCATAGATGGTAGGAAAATATAGTAACATGGTTTAGCTGCAGGCTGATGGCTCAGCATGGATTAGAAGAGCTGAAGAGACTACTTAAGTGGTATTGTGGTCTATAAAGAGTCTCACTGAAAAGGAACCCACTCACAAATATAAAAACAGATATACCATACAGTAGATATCTGTCAGTGAAGGGAATGGTCAGAGGGCATCCTGTACTTTTTGCCAACTGCCCTTAATTTCCTGATGTCTCTCCTTTAATCTGAAACATGTACATTGCATGTGACCACCTCATTTAAAATCACATCCATGATGCACTCGGTATCCTGATGAATCCTGAAGTACTTTTAGATCTATTTCTTTTTTTCTTGGCCTCAAGTTCTTTTTCCATTTTTAATAGCATCTTGGTGCACATCCTGTAGATTTAAACAGCATGGTTGGATTCGCTGACTTTCCACGTCTTCCAGAAGGTGTATTCAGTTGCCCAGACTGCCATATTGCCTGTTCTGAATCAAGTAGTAATGTCCCAACCATACCACAAAATCTGGGCACCCACGCAGGTGGGCAGCTGAATGCGTTCAGCAATCACACTTGCGCGTATGCACATTTCACCCAATTAGTTTTTCATTATAGTTATATTTAACTCCCTTCTTTTCAGATCTGTCTTGCCGAGTCTTGATCAAAGCACAGCAACACCATCAAGCACCTGCTGCTTTATAGGAATAAAATTCAAATACATTTCATTCTTCTAGCAGAACTACCAACACACAAGTTCTACCACTCAACCACAAACTAGCGATATTTAATAGTGGGGTAATTTCTTGAGGTTGAAAGAGACAAGAGCAATTGGTCTAAACATGTTGCTGCGCTAACTCAGGTAGATATACAGGTGCATACCATAAATGTCAATGTGGAAAGAGAAAGAATGATCCGATGGGTTGAAGGTGAGATCAATGATGTCAAGCTGTGATTGATATTAACTTTCTAGGACAGCTACATGCCCTTTCCAAAATTCAGTGTTATTGGCATGCAGTTAAATGTTTAATGAACATTATTTACTCAGAGCTTTATTCTATGCAAAAAACAGTCCTAAGTTTTTAATGTAAATTGATAGCAACAATTATTTTGAAGTTGGGGGTGCATCTTTGGAAATTAAGTTGAACAGAAGATTTGAAATTAGTGAAGAATAAGACAATGAGGTTTTGCACATCAAACATAGCTACACGTTGAATGTCTATATATTGAGGGGTCAGCTCTCACATTAATCGTGGATGTTTCTTTCCCCTGAAACTTTTAACACAATCACTCTGTTGAAAGCTTCTGATGACAGAGATAGCAGACATCCACTAACTAAAAACCATCATATGCAGATGATGGCATCCAGCAGCAAAATTACTATAAATATGACAATATTGGGGATTGTTAGGAAAGACAAGGAGAACAACAGAAAGATAGAGTTACAAAAAGATAGATTAGAATTCAATAATTAACATTCAGTACCTGCGCCACATGACTTGTTCCATTGCAACTTGTTGTTATGTTCTTGTAGTTCATGAGAATTGTATCATTATTTGGAAATCTGTCGTCATTTGTAAATATTTTGTAATCAGAAATATTTTATAAATTTTAAATTATCTCTCAGACTTAAAAGTTTATCAAGAATTATTCATATATTTAAGGCATATATCATTAAAAATAAATAGTGTGTTTAAACTACTTATTTAGCTGGAATTATCTCCTCCTTAGCGGAGCTTGGAGGGGGGGGGAGGTGAGTCCCACAATCAGGCATTCGGAATTAACAGCTTAACATCTCAGCAGAGGATAGACATGGAAGTATGTTGCTCCTTGAAGAGTAGGTGGATACAGTATAATCTCCCCATAGTGTGCATACCCATAGGCATCTATATTGGACAAAGTTTAAGATCTTTCTTTGAGTTCAGGGTTTTCCAGACTGGCGACCCAATAGTATCGCAGATGAAAGGAGGCTGTAGCTTTGATGTTGCGCTGGAGACAATGAGGATGAGGATGCTTTATCATTATTGTTGAAAGTAAAGATGCGATGAATTAAAGGGCTGGAGTGAAGATAGTCATTTTTATCTGTGAAAATCAGAATAGCTCGGGGCTAACATGGGGAAATCTGCAGATGCTGGAAGTTCAAACAACACACACAAAATGCTGGTGGAACACAGCAGGCCAGGCAGCATCTATAGGAAGAAGCACTGTCGATGTTTCGGGCCGAGACCCTTCTTCAGGACTATCTGAAAGGAGAGTTACTAAGAGATTTGAAAGTAGTGGTGGTAGGGGGAAATGCAAAATAATAGGAGGTGACTGGAGGGGGTGGGATGAAGCTAAAGCTGGAAATGTGATTGGCGAAAGTGATACAGAGCTCGAGAAGGGAAAGAATCATGGGACAAGAGGCCTCGGGAGGAAGAAAGGGGAAGGGGGGACCAACAGTGGGAGATGGAGAACAGGCAGGGTGATGGGCAGAGAAAGAGAGAGAGAGAGAAAAGAACAACTAAATATGTAAGGGATGGGGTAAGAAGGGGAGGAGGGGCATTAACGGAAGTTAGAGAAGTCAATGTTCATGCCATCAGGTTGGAGGCTGCCCAGCTGGAATATAAGATGTTGTTCCTCTAATCTGAGTGTGGATTCATCTTGACAGTAGAAGAGGCCATGGATAGACATATCAGAATGGGAATGAGATGTGGAATTCAAATGTGTGGCCACTGGGAGATCCTGCTTTCTCTGGCGGACCGAGCGTAGGTGTTCAGTGAAACAGTCTCCTATTCTGCGTCGGGTCTCACCAAAAAAGACCACATCAGCAGCACCGAACGCAGTATACCACACCAGCCGACTCATAGGTGAAGTATCGCCTCACCTGGAAGGACTGTATGTGGCCCTGAATGGTGCTGAGGGAGAAATTGTAAGTGCAGGTGTAGCACCTGTTCTGCTTACAAGGATAAGTGCCAGGAGGGAGATCGGTGGGAAGGGAGGGGGGGATGAGTGGACAAGTGAGTGATCCCTGCGGAAAGCAGAAAGAGGGGGGAGGGAAAGATGTGCTTGGTAGTGGGATCCCTTTGGAGGTGGTGGAAGTTACGGAGAATAATACATTGGACCTGGAGGTTGGTGGAGTGGTAGGGGAGGGCAAGGGGAGCCCTATCCCGAGTGGGGTGGAGGGCGGATGGGGTGAGGGCATTTGTGCGGGAAATGGGAGAGATGCGTTTGAGAGCAGTATTGATGATGGAAGCGTGGAAGACCCTTTGTATAAAAAAAGAAGACATCGCCTTCATTCTGGAATTAAAAGCCTCATCCTAAGAACAGATGAGGCGGAGGCGGAGGAATTGTGAGAAGGGCATGGCATTTTTGCAAGAGATAGGGTGGGAAGTTGAATATTTCAGATAGCTGTGAGAGTCTATAGGCTTATAGTAGATATCAGTAGATAAGTCGTCTCCATAGATGGAGACAGAAAGATCAAGAAAGGGGAGAGAGGTGACGGAAATGGACCAGTTAGATTTGTAGGCAGCATGATAGTTGGAGGCAAAGTTAATGAAATTTCATCTCAGCATGCGTGTAGGAGGCAGCGCCAATGCAGTTGTCGATGTAGCCAAGGAAAAGAGGGGTCGGACACCCGTATCGACATGGAACATGGACTGTTCCGCAAAGCTGACAGGAAGGCAGGCACAACTGGGACCCATGCGGGTGCCCATGGCTACACCCTTGGTTTGGAGGAAGTGGGAGGAGTTAAAGGTGAAATTATTAAGACTAAGAGCTAATCTCGCTAGATGGAGGAGAGTGGTGGTAGAGGGGATTTGGTTAGGTCTGGAATCCAAAAAGAAGCAAAGAGCATTGAGACCGTCCGGGTTGGGGATGGAGGTATATAGGGACTGGTCGTCCATGGTGAAAATAAGGCGGTGAGGGACAGGGAGCTTAAAATCATTAAAAAAAATCAAAGCGTGAGAAGTGTCATAAACATAGGCGAGAAGAGATTGAACAAGCGGGGGCGGGTGGTAAAACAATGTCAAGGTATGCAGAAATGAGTTCAGTGGGGCAGCAGCAAGCTGAGACAATAGGTCTACAGGGACAGGCAGGTTTGTGGATTTTGGATAGGAGGTAGAAACAGGGATAACCCGGGGCTGTTTAGGAGGTTCTATGATAGCCTTCTTGATGATTGGAAGTTATGTGCTTTATTGAATTGTTCAGTTCAAATGTGCTATAGGAAAGAGAAAGGTAGTCAAGACGTGGTAGACCATGCTTAAAAACCTGCAGATGTTTTAACACTGCATGTGTTTTACAATAAGAGTGACAGGATAGTTCACCATCTCATTCAACTGCTGCCTGAACTTAGTCTGAGTAACGGCATAAAGTGCTGTGTTGGTGCAGCAGCTCAGGAGCTGCAGCATGAAGGACAGTTCTGGCACAAAATCAGGGGGGAGCATAGACACAGACCCCAAATGCCACAGACGGTACCAGATAAAGTTTGAGGTAAACAGTGCCCACAACAGGATGAAGTTCCCCGAGACAACTAAGAGTAAGATAAGAGATTTCCTGCGCTTCTCCATCTCTGGGTCTTTGGGACGCCCCCCATTGTTAGAGGTCTGGAGTCTCCTGCGGGCGCTACTGGCCACTAAAACATGTCTGATAGTCACAGCGTTGAATAACAAAACCAGGAGAAATGGGACAAGAGGGTTGAGGTGGTAATGGATGAACTCAATTGTTGTCCAGACTGGTGATTCCTGAACACCTGCTCTTGGCCAACAAAACCAGGGGATATTACCAAGAACATATTCACCTGTGAACATGAAATACCAGACAATGTCTTTTAAACAGCTCAGTACTGTCACTGTCCCCAGAACCACAGCCGCCATTCTCTCAGTGCAGTATTTAGTTTTCAGTTTCTGGAAGCAAATTGCTACACATCGATCAAAACTAAAAGCAACTGTGAACCATACAGAACAATCGGTGGCTGCATAAAGTGGAACAGCATGTACATTACACAAAGGAACAAACTTCAGGAACAGAAAGTGTTCCCGAAAAGCAATGGGAATCTGTGCCAAAATCAGATCGAGGAAAGAAACCAGTAAATCCGCTGCCGCCATGGCAACCAGGTAGTGAGTGACGCCTTTGGAGAGACCGCACTTCCCCTGGGATAGGATCACGATCGTCATGATGTTCACTATGAGGAGGAAAGTAAACAGCACCATTATATATCAGGTCAAAGCATAGACAGCAGATACACTGAGATGGAAATGAGGTCTGCCAGCATACCTCTGTATCCAGAGATGAGGTAAAACTTTTCCACCTGTGATGGAAATTATTTCATGGAGACAGGGTTTAGCAGGTATAGAAATTAACTTGCATTACGGACTGTACTTTATCTTTAAGATCCAGTAACACACAAAAATCAGCAGTTAAAGAGATCAATTAAGGCAGCTAGTTCTACTGTGAGCAGTGGTGATGTGTTCTGCTGATCAAACACTCTGCCTTGCAAACATTTTCTTTTCATTTTAATGCTCTACCTTCTTGCTTTTCTGACAGATTTCCAGCTGCAGATCTTCTACCCCATCTCAGGCTTTCCATCGGAACTACATCCAGCAGCAAACTAAGGCAAACTTCCAGCCACCTTACTTATCATACCTCCAACATTCACATGCAAATAATCAATATGTGTCTTAGAAGAGTGAGGGCATCCACAGCAATCGATGCATTTGTGCATAGGACTTGTCTAGGTTCCATTTGCCTCTTGTTATCTGATGGTCATTGATTAGTTCATGGAAATTATCTCATGTTTCTCCAACTGAATACTCTGGACAGACCAAAGATTTGATGGGATATCATATTTACTTTGATTTTGCTGATTATTGCTCATTAAATTTCTGTTAGTCTGGGTAATCAGCCAGGTTCCAATCTTTGATCTCCTGACCATTCCTCGTTGAAACTGAGTTGGTATGAGGAACCATTACCTGCTCATGATAACTAAACAGTGATGCGTGGTTACCACAGGGTGAACAGTCCTTGCAGAAATAAGCCCAACAAACTATTCCCAATCATCATGTACTGATCTGGGCCAAACTGGAATACTTTTCCATAACACTATTTCTAATGAAAACCGAAGTGACCCAGAGGCGAACTGAGAAATCAAACTGCCTGTCTGTGACTGATTATTCCACTATGACCCGAAACTATTATCAAAGCTCTAATTCTTGCTCTGTATCTTTACACGGTGCCATCAGTTAGTGTGGGGCAACAACGGCTGTTGCAGCAACGGTTTAATAATTAATATGGTTTTATGTCATGACATCACCCATGAAAATATGCAAGAACAATCCCAGGAATGAAAAGGACAATACATGAGGTGAGTTTGATGGCTTTGAGCCTGGACAAAGAGTTTAGTAGAATGAAGGGGAACAAATCAAAACTTCTCAAACAAATGGAAGGCATAGATAGAGTGAACACAGATGCGATTTCCTATTATGGAGAATCCGGGATCGGGGCTCACAGCTAAGAATAGAAGGATGTCCTTTTGGAACAGAAATGAAGAGGAATTTCTTTCACCAGAGGATGGTAAATTAGTGGAATTCATTGCCACAGACAGCTATGAAGGGTACATCTTCGGGTATATTTAAAGCAGCGATTAATAAGGTTCTTGCTTAGTAAGGGCATTAGAGGTTACAAACAGAAGACGGATTGGATAATGAATCAGCCGTGATGGCAGAGCAGTCTCGATGGGCTGAATAATTTAATTCTGCACCCATGTCTTGTAGTCTTATGACATTTATTAGCTAGTTCTATAAGTTTGTATAAAATTGTGGGCTGAATCTTTTTATTTGCTGTGGTGTTCTATATTCCATTGAAAACAAAACAAACAGCATGTCACAGAGAGCCAAGGACAGGGAGAAACTGAACTGCACACAAATAGTTACTGGCCACAGGATGCAACACTCCTAATTCAGTCACTGCTTCTGCATTTGACGGGAGCCTGTCTGACCTCGTACATATCAAAGTATTCAAGCATTCAAACAATCAAGCCCTTGCATGGCCCTCCGTTCTTGGTACAATGCTACAGTGCCCATAGAGACCACTTTCTCCTTCTTCAAAAGTACGCGAGCAAGGATGTAACCCTGGAAAAGGCAAAGGCAAACAGCTGGTGCAGAGCCCACGACTTCTCTTTGCCTTGACCAGCACCTGATCTGCTTGGACAGGCCAGCGACAGGCCGACCAGGAGATCCCCCCGCCACCCCTGTCTGTACTGTGTGACCGACGATCAGGAGTATAGTGCTGAAGTGCAGCCGGAACATCAGAAGCAGCCAACACAGTTAATTAAAAAGAGGCTACAATATTTCAGACTTCACGTACACATTACGCACTGACTTATCCCGGCCACAGAAAGAACAGGTAGATGACGTGTCAGTGAACAGGCTTGGAAATCTTTTGCACGGCAGTGCCCTGGAAACAGCGACCACCACAGCTCCCCACTGTACAGAGGAAATACGCCTACATTAAGACATCGCCCTTTGGGACGTGCCTCGCCTCTGGATGGTAAAGCTGATCCCACGGTGTGTCTGGAAAACAAACGAGGGCGAGGATGTGGATCGTGTGCAGGAACAGCTTCTGCTTGCCGGGGAACAACACGGTGAATACCTCTGCTAGGCGGCTTGCGATGTGTGGGAACCTTCTCTCGAAAGAAATACCGTGCCTCGGGTCCAATGAGTAATTTTCGCTGAGCACGGATTAGCAAAGTCCAGACCACTCCAAAATTCGGAGCGATCTCGACATCCACCGAGACTGGTTGGGACCCAGTCTCTCCCACAACTAGAGCAGCAGTATTTTTGCTTTTGCTTTTAAACACTCTCTATGTCAATGTGTTTACAGCTAATGGCTTCGGGAGGCAAATTCCGGGCAGTGTGTTTTTTTTTTCTCCTCCAATCCATTCCGGATGGTTCGTATTAATCGAACTCGGAACACCAACTTTATCAAATACGTGAGATTAGGCGGGAGGAAGATGACCGGGGCAGTGCGAGATGAATCGGGATCAAAATGCAATGCGGATGAGAGAGCAGAGGAGCCAGATGTTGACTAGAATTGTTATATGTTGGGAATGGCCAGACAAGTCAGAGAACAGACCTTGTTTAGGGAAACGATTCAATTGTGGGTTTGACTAGGGGGTCGTTGAAATAACTGTTTTGATGACAACAAAGGCTTAGGTGTTTTAACTGCAGCTGGGTTGTGCTGCGGTAGCGAACAGTGCCGTGGAAGTGAAAGTCGCATGACTGATGAGTGGAAGACTACAATGTTGTCACACATCTAAGAGCTAAACTAAAAGCAAGACCAGTATATACTCCAGGGCTGGATGGAATCCGACGGAGGAAGAGGAACTATTGTACATACGACAATTTTTGGATTGCTTTACACCGAATGCATGGAATACAATAAATTATTCTCTTGTATCTTACGGACAGTTGAAAATTCCGGTAGATTTCAGGCACCCTCAGCAACAGAGGCAAGGGAGTGAAACGTGTACGGGTAGCAGTGATTTACTGAATTAGTATCGGCGAATGGGGGGAAAAAAACAGTAAAATAAATCACGGAAAAAATGGGAGGAGTGTGATTATAAACAGTAATGCAGATTAACACGTGTGAAAAGCTTGTCGGATAGAAAAACTTACCTGGAACAGCAATAATGGCGAGGATAGGGTAGTATATTGGCTGAATGGTCCGAAGGGCGTAATAGATCCGCTGATTTAACGTTAGACCATCGTAATTTCCAAAAATATAGTGAGACATCCAGAAGACCTTCCTTCCTGTTTCTGAAAACTCCCAGTAGCCTGTCACTGGAGTACGATTCGTTCCCGTAACGTGCCACATCATGTCTTAGGGCTAATCCTCTCTCATCCCAATGTGGGGAGTCGATGATGTGTCGGGAGCGGTGTGCTGATTTACTCTGACACTTGTGAGATGACGCATTGAAAGAACCTCTTATTAATAGACTGGAGAAACCCCCGGTGGCACAACCCGTTTCCGCAGAGACTGCATTTCCCTGCATTGAATGAACAGTTTCATTTAACAGCTTTCCACCCAGCAACTATTCTATAACGCACTATACATTCGATTTTGTCAGGTGTGGAAGAATATTCAGTGGATAGGCGCTGGAACTTTCATTTTGTAATTTTCTTGGATCCATTCTCAGTGCATATACTGGGTTCCTCCTATTGCTTGTTCCATGGTACTTAAGACGCACAACTCCTACTCCATAATGGTGGGCATCATGTTAAGCCCGACCTACCGCGACCTTGCTGATCCATGCCGAAGTTAGGACTCCGTGCTCACTAATTGACTGGTGTCTACCATGCCGTGCCCTTGTATTTCAGTGCCACATTAAGAATCTATGTGCTCCCACTCAGTGATCATGGCTGCTGGTTCTGAGAGGGCAGCTGGACTCTTCCCTTCGTTAGCAGCTCCGATCTCATGCTTCGAAGTCATGCGTCTTTGGCATTGCCATTTCCGAAAACGTGATATATGGACCCAATCACTGAGTCGAGATTAGACTTCCCGGACGATGATGCTGTATCCACACGGTTCACTCGTACCCGAATGTTAAAACGGTTAAACCGAATGATTGACAAAGGGGGAAAAAACAGAATTTCTGGAATAATTACAACGTCACGGTGCATAGGTACTTGTTAACCTGTTGCAAGTCCGGCTAGAATGATAGGTGGAAATGCAAGGTTGAGTTTCCAGTCATGCCCACTATGATGTTACTGAATGGTGCCGAAGACTCCGGAGCCCAGTGATTCAGTCCTTCTCCGAAAGCGAATCTTACAACTTCTGATTGGTCGGTAAAATCACAGTAATGCCAAGGTCAGAATGACGAGCGATGTGAGAAGAAACCAATGGAAAGTGAAAATTAAGCTTCGGCAACTTGAAGGAATTTCATGATTAATTTGTGAGGTTGTTGAGGGTTACACCAGTACTGCAGTGTGCATGGGATTCGGCCCAGGTGCTGGCAAGATTGCACTCAATATTTATATGGTATATAATAGGCTCTGAGGTTTATTGAAATTAAAATATTTGTAAAATGGCTCAGAGCAAGTAGCAAAATTAAAGCTTGCTGCACGTTTTATTGTGACTAAAGTCATAAAGCAATACAGCATAGATACAGGCCCTTTGACCAAAAGAGTCCATGCTGACCTCGTTATCCACCTACCGAGCCTGAATACTCATTAAACGTTTCAATATCCTCCAGGCTCCTGCTCTCCATGTACCTGGTCCAAATGCTTTCTAAGTGGTACGAGAATCACAGAATTCTATTTCAAAGAAATGTGCCACGTGATGCACTTCATCCAAGATTCACTTTCTGTCTACCTTTACTAATTTAATTTCCTTATTGCTTCCATTAAATGCGAACTAGCATCAAGTATTTGCTCCTAAGGTAGACTGGAGAGTTAGCAAACCTTCCGACATTCCTACTCATGAACTTTATGTAGTGACTCTGAGTGATAGTGGTGGAATCTTTATCACTGAACCGTGATGCTGGGAAGACTTCAGCAGGGCTTTCCACGGCAGGTATCAACATCGCGCCTTTTAGCGAATATGAGGAAAGTAGTGCATGAACTGTCACCTGATTCCGCCCCCCCCCCCCCCATCCAACAGGTCAGCAGGGTTAACGTCAAGAGGCAACTCACATTCCTCCTTTTGTCCTGCACACGATGATGTCTTGCTGTCCGTTAGATTCTATGCCCTGGTATTTACACAGGGACGCCTGGGTCCCGGGTATCAACACCTGCTACGCATCTGACTTAGGTCAGCCAGGTTTCTGTCTGTTGGCGTAGCGATTGCAGGTAAAAAGACTAGAAGAATGGATAATATCCAATGTAGAGTTATACCACACCCCAATGTCATCCATTTAAGACTTTATAAGGTCGATAAGGTAGCACTTATTAATTTACAAATCTTCATGCAGGCTTTTACAATGATAGAACAACAGTTGGGGGAATTTCATGGGCGAGTTGCTTAACACCCCTTTTGCCTATCTTGGCGTCAAACAGCGTGAAAACGGACCTCCAGTTACCACTGCCATTTATTTTATGACTTGAATCAACTTGTAATAAAGATTTCCTCACGAACAGCTGCTCATTCAGTGTCAAACTGCTATCGTTATACCTACCATTTAATTTGAAATGACAATGCGCTTCTTGACACAAAAGGGACCAAGTAGAGTTTATTCCTCAACAGAATGTACTAACTTAAAAGTGCCACGTTCCCCTCATGTAGTAGTGACCTATGATTACCAAAGGTGATGATAGGTCAAGAAGCACCTAAATTAGAGGACAGTTATGATAAAAGTTACTGATCCTTTGTGATAACATCAGATCATGGCCTGAAATTTAAGTAGCAAGGTATACGTCTATTCAACCTCGCTTTCTGATACTGTAAAGAGATTTTAGGCACGGGGATCCATTGTTCAGAGTAAGGAAGTTGACTGGCGCGAAGTTGCTGCACGAACGGATGAAAGTCGCTTCTGAGGCAAGAGTTGATAGGTTTCATCAGCAATTTCTTAAAGCACTTAGGACGATAATAAATGAGAAGGTTATCACGTTTTTCTTAAGCACGTGCATAACTGAAACCAGCTTTCTGCTAACGGGTCCTTCAGAATGTCGAAACTGCACTCCAATTGATTAGCAAAGTTCATTAGTCCTCGGACTGGTACGCCGTCAGGGCCACATGTTTTTCGTGGGTTCTTCTGTGTATTTAATATTACAGTAATGTTTGAATAATGTTATAAATATATTGTTCGATTTATCATTCTTTACTCTTTATATTATTTCTCACGGGTTATATGTACAGTTACGTGAAAGGCATAGATCATCCATGCCATCGGTTTGTGTGTGTGCCCCGTTAAAAGAAAAGCTTTTTTAAGCACACGAATCTCTTCGATCCCCTTGTTTTCCTTTCGATTAGTTTGATGGCATTGAACTAGAAAACATAACAGTATTCACGAGAACGCTTTAAACGAATCCTGACACGAGGAAATCTTCAGATTCTGGAAATTCAAGCAACACACACAAAATGCTGGTGGAACGCAGCAGGCCAGGCAGCATCTATAGGAAGAAATACAGTCGACGTTTCGGGCTGAGGTCCTTGACGTGTTGAAACTCGAATGCATAGACCGATGCAGGTGTAAATTTGCAGAAAATTCAACAACGTACGACATATATAAAGGGCATGTCGAGAAAACAAATTTGCTCGACTGCACAGGGAAAAGAGAACATATAAACGTCAAGTTTTATATTCAAAAGAGCAGTAATCTGAATTCTGCTGATCGGGGAAAAAGAGGTACTACTGCGCAGACGCGTAACGTAGGGCGCCAAGGTTCAGAAGGGAGCGAAAAACTTTCAACGGTCTTTTCAGTCGAAGCAAGAGGCTGAGAGTGAAAGACTGAGGCATCGCTGAGGGAAGGTCGAATTTCTTTAACTGATGGGGGAAAGAGGCACTACTGCCAGGCGCATGACATAGCGCACCAAGGTTCAAAAGGGAGACCGCCATATACAACGGCCATTGTCGTAGCGGCCATCATCGGAGTGGACTGAGTCCGAGTGGGACGGTTTTGGCTCAATCAGGCTTCGGTAAGAAACAGGCAGAGGCGAGGGTACGTTCTGGTAAGTTTCTGTTTTTCTTCTTTTTTTTGTGGTTCAGACTAGGGAATATGACAGGCTCCTTGGAATGCTCCTCTTGCAGG
Source organism: Hypanus sabinus (assembly GCF_030144855.1). NCBI lineage: Eukaryota > Metazoa > Chordata > Chondrichthyes > Myliobatiformes > Dasyatidae > Hypanus > Hypanus sabinus. Next base: position 118,307,581 of record NC_082713.1, on the reverse strand, counting down.
ATGTGGAAGTCAGGGAGACCTCTGGTGTCCCTGACGACGATACCTGCAAGAAGTGCATCCGGCTGCAGCCCCTAATAATCTGCGTTAGGGAACTGGAGCTGGATGACCTCTGGCTCATTCGGGAGACTGAGCACTTTAAAGATAGTTGCTTCCGGGAGGTAGTTACACCTAAGGTACAGAGCACAGGGAACTGGGTTACCGTCAGGCGAGGGAAGGGGAAAGGGCAGGTAGTGCCTTTCCCTTCCAAAACAGGTATACCGATTTGTACAGTGTTGGGGAGGATGGCTTACCTGGGACAAGCAACGGCAGCCGGATCTCTGGCACAGAGTCTGGTTCTGCAGTGCACAAGGGAGGGAGGAAGAAGAGGAGAGCTGTAGTGATAGGGGACTCCACAGTCTGGGGTACAGAGAGCAGATTCTGTGGTCGTGAAAGAGACTCCCGAATGGTTAGTTGCCTCCCGGATGCCAGGGTCAGAGATGCCTCTGATCGCTTGCACACAGCATTCTGATGTGGGAGGGTGAGGTGGAAGCTGGATGTCGTGGTACACATCAATATCAATGACATAGGTAGAAAGAGTCAGGAGGTCCTGAAGAGTGAGTACAGAGAGCTTGGTAGAAAGTTGAAAAACAGGACCTCGAGGGTAGTAATCCCCGGATTGCTGCCTGTACCACGTGCCAGTGAAGGTAAGAGTAGCGTGCTCTGGCATATGAACACGTGGCTGAGTAACTGGTGTAGGGGGCAGGGATTCAGTTTTCTAGATCATTTGGACCTCTTCTGGGGCATGTGGGACCTGTACAAGAGAGACGGGTTACACCTGAACTACAAGGGGACCATATTTGCAGGGAGGTTTGCTAGTGTTATTGGGGAGGGTTTATACTAGATTTGCAGGGGGATGGGAGCCAGAGTGCCAGAGTAGATAGTGGAACGGGGGTAAAAATAAATGATATTAGTAGTTCATGCAAAGTCACAAATAGTAAGGTTGTGTGTGGTGGTAACAATCTTCTGAGGTGCGTATATTTCAATACAAGGAATATTGTAAGAAAGGCAGACGAGCTGAGGGCATGGATTGACACATGGAATTATGACATCATAGCTATTACTGCAACTTGGCTACAGGAGGGGCAGGACTAGCAGCTCAATGTTCCAGGGTTCCGATGTTTCAGTTGTGATAGAGGCAGAGGGATGAAGGGTCGGGTGGTGGCTTTGCTAGTCAGGGAAAATATTACAGCAGTGCTTCGGCAGGAACGATTAGAGGGCTTTTCTACGGAGACCATATGGGTGGAGCTGAGAAACAGGAAAGTTATGACCACATTAATAGTGTTGTTGTATTATAGACCACCTAATAGTCATTGAGAACTGGAGGAACAAATCTGCAGAGAGGTAACAGACAACTGCAGGAGACAGAAAGTTGTGATTGTAGGGGATTTTAATTTTCCACACATTGATTGGGACTCCCATACTGTTAAATGTCTAGATGGATTAGAGTTTGTGAAATGTGTTCAGGGAAGTGTTCTGAATCAATATATAGATGTATCAACTAGGGAGGATGCAATATTTGATCTCCTATTAGGAAATGAGTTAGGGCAGGAGACGGAAGTGTGTGTAGGGGAACACTTTAGTTGCAGCGATCATAACATCATTAGTTTCAACTTGATCATGGATAAAAGTAGATCTGGTCCTCGGGTTGAAGTTCTAAACCGGGAAAAGGCCGAATTTGAAGAAATGAGAAAGGATCTAAAAAGTGTAGATTGGGACAGGTTGTTCTCTGGCAAGGATGTGATTGGTAAGTGGGAGGCCTTCAAAGTGGAAATATTGAGAGTGCAGAGTTTGTATGTTCCTGTCAGGGTAAAAGGCAAAACGAAGAAGAATAAGGAACCTTGGTTCTCGAGGGATATTGGAAATCTGATAAAGAAGAAGCGAGAGAGGTATAACATGTATAGGCAACAGGGAGGAAATCAGATGCTTGAAGAGTATAAAAAGAGTAAGAAAATACTTAAGAAAGAAACCAGGAGGGCTAAAAGAAGACATGAGTTTGCTTTGCCAGTTTTGGTGAAGGGTAATCCTAAGAGCTTCTAGAGGGATGTTAAGAGCAAAAGGAGAGTTAGGGATAAAATTGGTCCTCTTGAACATCAGAGTGGTCGGCTATGTATGGAACTAAAAGAAATGGGAGAGATATTAAATGTTTTTTTGCACCTGTATTTAATAAGGAAACTGGAATGGAGTCTATAGAAACAAGGCAAACAAGTAGGGAGATCGTGGAACTTATATGGATTAAAGAGGAGGAGGTGATTGCTGTCTTGAGGCAAATCAGTGTAGATAAATCCGCAGGACCTGACAGGGTATTCCCTCGGATCTTGAGGGAGACTAGTGTTGAAATTGCAGGGGTACTGGCAGAAATATTTAAAATGTCGATACCCACGGGTCAGGTGCCGGAGGATTGGAGGATAGCTCACGTAGTTCCGTTGTTTAAAAAAAAAGCTCAAAAAGTAAACCGGGAAATTATAGGCCAGTAAGTTTGACATCGGTAGTAGGTAAATTATTGGAAGGAACACTAAGAGATAGGATTACAAGTATTTGGATAGACAGGGAATTATTAGAAACAGTCAGCATGACTTTGTGCGTAGCAGGTCATGTTTAACCAACCTATTAGAGTTTTTCGAGGAAGTTACCAGGAAAGTGGATGAAGGGTGGGCAGCGGATGTTGTATACATGGACTTCAGTAAGGCCTTTAACAAGGTCCCACATGGGAGGTTAGTTAGGAAGATTCAATCGCTAGGTACACATGGAGAGGTAGTAAATTGAATTAGACATTGACTCAATGGAAGAAGCCACAGAGTGGTAGCTGAGGATGGCTTCTCTGTGTGGAGGCCTGTGACTAGTGGAGTGCCACAGGGATCAATGCTGGGTCCATTGTTATTTGTCATCTATATCAATAATCTGGATGATAACGTGGCAAATTGGATCAGTAAGTTTGCTGATGATACAAAGATTGGAGGTGTAGTGGACAGGGAGGAAGGTTTTCAAAGCTTGCAGACGGTTTTGGACCAGTTGGAGGAATGGGCTGAAAAATGGCAGATGGAGTTTAATACGGACAAGTGTGAGTTATTGCACTTTCGAAGGTCAAACCAAGGTAAATGGTAGGACACTGAGGAGTGCAGTAGAACAGTGGGATCTAGGAGAACAGATTCATAATTCCCTAAAAGTGGCATCACGAGTAGATAGGGTTGTCAAGAGAGCTTTTGGTACATTGGTCTTTATAAATCAAAGTCCTGAGTATAAGTGTTGGAATGTAATGGTGAGGTTGTGTAAGGCATTGGTGAGACAGAATTTGGAGTACTGTGTGCAGTTTTGGTCACCTAATTAAAGGAAGGATATTAATAAGGTTGAAAGAGTGCAGAGAAGGTTTACAAGAATGCCGGGACTTGAGAAACTGAGTTTCAGAGAAAGGTTGAATAGGTTAGGGCATTATTCCCTGGAGCATAGGAGAATAAGGGCTGTTTTGATAGAGGTGTATAAAATTATGATGGGTATAGATAGAGTGAATGCAAGCAGGCCTTTTCCACTGAAGCCAGGGGAGGAAAAAAAAAAGAGGCCATAGGTTAAGAGTGAAGGGAGAAAAGTTTAAAGGGAATGTTAGGGTGGGCTTCTTCAGGCAGAGAGCGGTGGGAGTGCGGAATGAGCTGCCTGCTGAAATAGTGAAAGCGGCCTCACTTTTGACATTTAAGAAGAACTTGGACAGGTATGTGGATGAGAGGGGTTTGGAGAGATATGGCCCAGCTGCAGGGACTAGGCAGATAAAAGGTTTGGCACAGACAAGAAGGGCCAAAGGCCTGTTTCTGTGCTGTAACGTTCTATGGTTCTATGGAAAAGTCTAATAATAATGACAGTGACACTGGACTGGATAGCCTTGAGATTAGCATTGTGAAAACTAACAATAGTTAAGCAATATGGCTAACAGCGGAAGCGAGCAATAAACTAATTAAAATGGAATTGGACTAGCTAGGATATCTAACTAGGAACATAGTAGAGATCTGACAACATCTGAGGGAAAGACATATGATAAGGTGAGGTACAACAGCCAACAGCCACATTGAGCTTGTATGTGGTAAAGACAGTAGGAGGAGAATTTTGGGGTCTCTAGTGGCTGACAGAGTTGGAACTTGATTGGAGATCCAATCACCATTTTCCTGCTATATTCCATGCAAAAGAGTCAACTAATAGTGAATTAAGTAAGTTACTGGATGATGCCACAACAGTGTTCAAGGATGGTGTTGGAAAACTCTGAAATATCACTAGTAAATGAAAATACCCCAGTCAAGTTTTCCATCTGGTTTTTCATACCATCCGTGATTTACTGCCCAGTGAGCTTGGTCACGTGGAGGCTGAAGGAGCTCAGCAAATTGGAGGGAAGCTCATGGGCAATGCTAGTAATCACAGTGGGCAACAGTGAGCTTGTCAGGATCCCTGATGATCTAAAGGTCACCATCTACCCACCCAGTACGGAATGTAGGTCAATATCCTCTGACCAAGTCAAAGGATATCTTTGTAAACCTTTCTAGAAACGACTTCTCCAAAGTGGACTTAGCCGAGGCCTACTTACTGATGGAGTTTATTATTGGAGTAGCATCTACACCTGCAGTATAGCAGTAATCTATGGAGCATGTACTGCAAGGCCGTCGAGGTACTCATTATTACCCGGATTACAGCATTTTTACTGTTAAGGGTGAGAAGGATCATCACCAAAATCTCTAGACAATGTTAAAAAGATTAGATGATTATGGGCCCAGAACACAATGCAATAAGTTGGTATTATTAAACCCCATCATCAATTAATAAGGTCACAACCTGGAGCACAATAATTGAACAATTATGCTGAGAAAAGTCTTAGAGTGGTGGATGCCCCAGGGGAACGAATGTATCATATTTGCGATCATATTTAAGGATTTTCGATTAAAATTACAAGCTCCTTCCCAGCCTGGCTACTATACTTCCTCCTTTGAACTCATGACTACATATCAAGACGAATTGGATATGGGCTAAGTAGTGTAAGACGGCTTTTCAAACTACAAATGAAACAGTGATGTCAGACACTACTCACACACAATGGTCCTCATCGTCCAGTGAAGATCGTCTGCTTCACCTCGGCTTATGGTATAGCTGAAATTATGTCATATGTTATGAGTGATGGAAGTGAAAGTGTTTGCATCCCTTTCCCTTAACGCATCAGAGAAAAAAGATACACGCATGATTAACAGAAGTCTGAAGTCTGGATTGTGATGGAAAGCGTTTCAACCAGAGCTTGTTTTGGAGAGGGGAGTTACTGATCACCAAACACTAGCGTCCATTTTCAATCCACAGAACAGCAGCAGGACAAATATAGAGAGTTTTTTTTCTTGGTAGACAGAACTACAAGGTTGAAAACAAGAGGATAACTAATCTTGAATATGTTGTGGATTGTATCGTTTACATTTTGAAAAGGAAATACTTGAAAAATTACAAAGGAGGGCATTTATTTTGACATTTTCCCTGACAGAAACGGAGATCCTCCTTTTACGTCAGAGATGATCCAATGGGAAACCAGAAGAACCCATTATGTCTCAGGTCTGCATAGCCGCACATAATGGCTAGAAAGTGCAGCAATAACCCCAAATCCTCCAGTTTTTTTGTTTTGTTTTTTTTTGTCAGTGCAGCATGAACATATCCTTAACGGACGTCGGCTTATGTAGGGATTAAGAGTTGTACCATCCAACCTGAGAGTTGAAGTGTTGGAGGGCCTACATGCGGTCAGCTAGGTACCGCAAAAGTGAAGGTGTTGGCTCGAAACTTTGTTTGGTGTCCTGGGATAGAGTAGCAAATCAAGCAGCTTACTATGCACTGTTCAGGATGCCAAAACACACAGAAGGAACGTATCCAGAGCTGCCAGAAAGATTTTCAGCAGTTCCAGAGTCAATTCCTACTACCATCACAGAGATTGTTTCACAGCCACAAGTCTTATTTGCCAAGCAGAGTGACCCTTCACCCCTTGTCAGGTAAGACATTTTCCAATGAGAGTAACAAAACCTCCACAGTGGTCAAATCTTTGCGCCTGAAATAGGATAATTTGAAATTTACGGTGCTCTGGATGTCTATATAGTAGCTGTATTATATCGTATACTGTATATACAGTTCAGATGCATTTTATATTGCTTTAGAGTTTAAGCAGGGAGAAAGGTCGTGTGTTTAGTATTTCAGCTGTATTTGAGTAATATTGTGAACATACTATTTGATTAAGCATTATTTGTTGTTTGCATAATTCAATACGGGTTATATGCAGAAGAACGTGGCGACATACCAACGTCATCACGCTATGACGTCAGATATGTGATCCTTGCTGAAAGTAAATACTAAACTACCTTATATTTAAAGTTAATAGTTATATATTTGTTGCTGCTTATGTGTGATTCCCTGTCTTTCTTAGCGTATGTTTAGTGTTTCTATTTTTGTTTATGTTCAATATTTTTTTTAATTAAAAAAAAAACTAAACTAACCACACATTTCCTGGACTCCGTTGTTTACTTTAATCCTTTGGGCAGTAATAGGTTCACCTTCCTGAAGGATGCTCCCACGTTAGCCTCTGAGACCAAAATCACTGTGTCTTCAAGAACAGTGGGAGTTCGTGAAGTTGCCTCCCTTGTTTGATAGCCAAACTAGCATACAAAGTCTTTGATCTCACCTTGGAGCGAACATTTTTTGTCACGTGTTTTGCTTTGTTTTGCTTTGTAGAATATATACGTCAGCGCACCGTGTATAACGTTAATGTTGTTAATTTTTATAACATTCAGCACAGGTCTGAGTAGGCATCTCTTTTGTACACCACTGAATATAGGCGTCCAATGGCAAAAGCAATCATCAACGTTCATAGTAATTCTCCTATTACCAAGCAACATTTGGGTAAAACTTACCACTGTTGTTTTGATTGGGTCCGAACAATATCGTATTGAAAGCTGATCACTAGTTAGAATTGCGATAAAGGCATGCTGGAGGTAAGGTGCTTGAAATGTAAGTATCTCCGTGTAACAATGTCACAACACATTGGTTACGACACAGTATTATGTTCATATCTGACCATGTTCTGGTTAGATGTGAGTGCTCTAGAAAGAGTGCAAGGGAAATTCACTAGATTGTTGCCTGGGATGGAGGATTTAAATTTTGAGAAAAGATGAGATAGGCTGAAGATGTTGTCCTTGAAGCTGAGGTGAAGCCTGATAGTAGTGTGGGCATTATGAGATTATTTGACTGGTGTATATGACCGAAATATCTGACAGCAGAGGCTAAGCCTTACAGTGAGTGCCTGGAGGTTTAGGGTGGAGATGAGGATTTATTCTTAAGCATGTTGATGGCTGTATTCTTAAACACGTTATCTGAGAAAACAATGGAGTTGGGTAATCTATCAACATTCAGCAAGCATCGAGATGAGCCCTTGAATCATCACTCTGTATTTGGCTAATGTGCGAGTGCAGGCAAATAGAATGTATCTCGACAGGAGTCTGATGCTCGATCTAGTCACAATATATTTTTTTGAAATTTGTAAGTGTCTAGTGTCAGGCCGAGTCACCTTAATCTTCTAAGACGTGCCTTCCTTACATTTGTTCTAAGTGCTATACCATCCGACATGTGTTAATACACAGGAAGTTTAATGACTTTCCACTGCTTCGAACCCCGAATGTAGTTTGGCATTTTCGTCCACATTCCTCTTCCTTAATTCAACAATAAGCTCTTTAGATTTGCTGACGTCGAGGAATAGTTAACCAAATCCTCTATGCCATGACTATGTAGAGAGTAGCAGTGTCTATGCTAAGCACGCAATCTATGTTGATGATCGGTAAGGACGAGATGTTGTTATCAACTATCATTGATTTAGGACAATCAGCAGTCTACAACATTAGGGAGCATTTCAACCCTAAACGTCGTCCATCCGGCACCTCTTTACAAATGGAGTATTACCGGCAGATTTCCACTAGCAAGTTGTTTATGGTGTTGTCGAGATATCTTTCAAACGGTGTTATTGTTGTCTCTTCTAATAGCACTTCTGGCAGGTTATCCCATGTATGCCATATACTGAGTATGAAAGCATTGCACATCAGTTCCCTTTAAAATATTTCCCATCTCATCTTAAACTGCTAGGCTCTAATGATAGACTCCTCTACGAAAGGGAATGAACTGTAAGCAGCCAACTTATCTCTACTTCTTATTATCTACAAGTGAAAGGTGCAATTTTACAGGACCTGATAATTTATTATCCAAGAACACTCATGGAAGCAAATCAGAAAATACTTCATCATTCTCCAAAAGTCTCCAAACTCTGTAGAATTCCTTATAGGACGAAGACTGCCATATTTGAAAATGAAGAAGAAAATATGCAGTGTAGTATAAATCATTGTTAGTGGTGATATTGGTTAATCTAAATATAGAATACATATTGAGAATTAACGGAAGTAGACAATGTCTCATGGAGTATAACGGATAAAATAAATCTAATCATCTACTGCAGTCTGTTGAAGTTGTAAAGAACTAGTGAAAGTGGTGTACATAGATGCAGAGAACTTCAGAATATTAAGTTCAAAAGTTGTGAGTTGCTGCTGCACCTCTAGAAAACCCTGGTTAGACCATACCTGAAGTATTATGTTCAGTTCTGGTAGCCTTATCATAGGTAGGATGTGCAAATTTTAGAGAGCGTGCAGAAATTTACAAGGATGCCGAATGTTCTAGAGGGCATGTCTTACGAAGATAGAATGGAGGAGCCTCTTTGGAGAGAAGGAGGGTAATAGGTGACTCAGTAGAAGTGTACATGGTGATAAGAGGGAGAAATCGAGGGGATAGCTGGAGAATATTTCGGTAATCACAACAGAAATTGACATGACTTTAAGGTGATTCCAGTAATATTTTGAGAAATGTCAAAGGTAATTTGTTCACACAGAGAATGGTTGGTACATGGAAAGCTCTGCCAAAGCTGCTGTTAGAGGTGAAAACATTAAGGACATAAAAGAATCTCTTAGATATGTCCATATAAATGTAGTGGATATGTGGGAGGGAGGAGTTAGTTTCGTCTTAGAGCAGGTTACAATTTTGGGGCAATATCGTGTGCTGTAATGTTATTTGTTTGCTTTCTGCTTGTTTTGTTTTAATTTGCAGCATCCGCTGCCTTTCCTTGATGTTTGTGATGAAGTGGTTATAAGGAACATCATGTTTGTAAAGTGGAACAGAAAATCTGCTTTTTCCTTTTGATCGAGTAGTTAAACTGTGTGAAGCAAAAAAACGGACCCATATCATTTGCCATTGGGACAATGTGTTTAATAAAAATAGGGAAAAAAAAGAATGATTATTACAAACAATTCAACAAACTGCACCAAGGGAAGGCGAGAGTTGTAAGACCAGTGCTAATGTAGAGTCCTGGCCCAAAGTGACATTTCCTGCTCCCACCACTACCAACACACATCACCCTACCCCCGCTGCTATGAAAAGCCCCTGTAGTAAGTTCCTTCTGTAACAAATCTTGGCATCGATTGACTTGTGAATCTCACTCTTTTTTTAAAGTATTTTTTCTCTTCTATCAATCATTAGGGTCAGGTTCTGAATTCATACAGACGTCGTGCAGGTAGGTACAGGGCGAACGAATCCATGGCAACCACAGTATTCACCAAATTATTTCCATTTTTTTTTTGCATTTGGCACACATCGCTCTGACCCCTGCCTCTGCGTGTATCTATCCAAGTGCGTCTTAATTGATACTATTTTGCCGACCTTAACCAAATCCTCTGGCAGCTTGTTCCATAAGGTCACCATTCTCTTTACGAAAATGTAGCCCCTCAGATCTATTTTCATTCCCCATGCCACCACGCTTAATTTTTACCCACGTTTTTGCTTCAGTACCCTGGGACAAATACTATTACCATCCAGCTCACTAATGTCTCTCATAACTTTAAACACTTTTATAATGTCACTCCACATTCTCTTTAGTTCCCGGGTATAAAGACTTAACAGTCCGACTTGTTCCAATAAATTATGTCCCACAGTACTGGAAACATCCTCATGTAATCTTCTGCACACTTTCCAGTTTTAAACTCTCATTTCCAATAGCAAAGGGTGACCTAATTGTACGCACTACACCAATTACAGCCACAACAACAATGTACACAACCGGAACACAATGTCCCAACTCCTCTACTCGGTGTCCTGACTTATAATCCTGCGTCGTTTGCATTGTGGATTACCATTTCCAATTATTTTGGTGACTTCAAGCTCCATCAGAAATGTTCCTGTATTCCAATTGATTTTCAAACGGACAAATGACTTATAAATTTAGGGCAGGTTCACAATTCTTTGAAAGCTATGTAACAGAGAGACAAGACGGTGGTCGGCATTTATCATACTGATCTAATTTATGAAGGAATCATGGGAATAAACAAACTGAAGTGACTTCTGTTGACAGACGGCAGAGCAATCTGAAGGAAGGGACCTTGGCATCTGGAGAGCCATCATGAAATGGAGGAGCAGGGTCGATGGGCCAAATGGCCTACTTCTGTTCCTATATCTTGTGGTTTATGTTGGGTTGTTGACTGTCTTTATTTTAATGATGCGTTTGACAAGATCCTTCGTCGGAGGCTCATTGGAAAATTAACACACATCTGTTGTGCAGTTACATGGGCAGTCAATTTAAAATTGACTTTCCCATAGGAGATATAAGGTATTGGTCGCTAGGACTTATGCTGTGACTACTGAAAACTCCGACTCCGCTGTTACTGATTTGTGTGTGTGTGTACAAATATATATCAGATGCAAATGTATATGATAGATTATGTATGTAAGTTTGGAGGGACTGGTGTTCTCAAAGGTTGCCAAGTTTAAAGAAGAAGAACGATTATTTGCAGATATGGTCAGAGAATTGACAATTGGAATTTAATCCAGACAAAATGAAGTGTTCCACTCCGGAGATTCAATTTAAAGGGACAATATACTATTAATAGCAAGACCCTTAATACTTTGATGTACAGTCAAAGTGCATTGCTTCCTGAAAGAGAACTGTACAAGGTGGTAGAGTAGTAAAGAAGGTGTATAATATTCTTGACTTTATCAGTCGAGGCTATAAGCCGAAGCTTCAGGAGCCCATAACACAGATATATATCATATGTGTATATATATATATATATACTCTGTTTATGCAGCTTTCTGTAGCTTGTGTGCATTTATGACAACCTGATATTCTGATCTCCAAGGAAAATTTAAAACAAATTGGAAAGTTTTTTTTTCTGAAGCATTGGATGCGAAGGGGACAGGTAATAGAAAGGTACAAGGTTCTATACGATATTGTAGACAGCTGGTATATTGTTTTCCCATGGTTGAAGTATCTAATACTAATAATATTTATTGAATTTAAATGTGGGTAAGTTCAAAGAAAATGCGTCGACAATTTTTTTTTTTTTACAGAGTGCGCTGCCAGGAGTGATAGTGGAGATACATATCTTATCTAAGACTCTATCATTTGCCAGTAAGGTAATTTGACGTCCAAAGGCATTCGAGAAAAAAGCTAGACAATTGATCATTTAAATTTCTCCTCAGCGGGCAAGAATAGTCAAACCGCCAATGAATTGGAACACAAGTCTCAGAGAAAACCCGATACCTTACCTTAACAACAATATACAAGCCGAAAATGGAAGAGGTGACAAAAAGACATCTACAAGTAACCCGATTATTGGTCTAGCAGAAGTTATCTGTAATCATTGTGTAAACGTAGTGCAGTGAAATAAATTCAATCCCAGGAGCAGTTACTGTTTAATACCCCAGGAATCTAAGAAGATAACCTAAAGATCACTGTGGTGTAACTGAAATACATCCTTAGTCATAGTAACATTGAAAATGGATGGGAAGTCCCCAAGAAAATGAAATTATGAAGAAACAAAACGAATGTTAAAATGGTGCATGTGGAAGAGGTAGTATTAATGGAGAACTGTTAAGACCTGAGAATGGTGGTGGTGAAGAAAATGTATGAATTATTGAAAATCTCAAATCTGTACCAGTAAGGAAGAAAACCAAAACGTTAAAAACAGTGCTGGCTGAAGAAGTAATGCTGTAACTGTACTCAACGGATACAGGTCATGATGCTGTAGTCTGAAACTATATTTGTGTTCAGCTTTAAGCTAGCTATCAATTCACAAAAAAGATTGCGAGGTAGCAACACTTTTGGGGAAAAAAAGATGTCCAGTGTTACGGGAGAAGTACCCAGCGTGAGTGAGAGTGAGTGGGTCGGGAAAGATGAGTAGATCAGAGAGCACTGAGAGAACGTGAATTAAAAATGAGAAGGAGAGGTTATAGATAATGGAGGATTCCATGTTTATATATTATTTCCACTCATGCTATTTTCTGTTTATATTGTCACGTAAAATGTGTATTATTTATGCTAATTTACGTTTATTTAACTTATGTTTGTTATGTCTGTAATGTACTGTGATAATGAGGCAAAATCTCATTTTCATTGTGTTTGTGTCCTGAGTACTTATGTTCATTTTAAGTAATTTAATCAGATAACTAAACTCAGAAATGACTTGGCATCATTTTCGGCACAGACAAGGTGGTGCGAAAGAAAGGGCATTTTAATGTGCCATACTAGCGAAAATTGAGGGAGGCAGATTTGACTGAAGATGGACACTTGTCGCTCCCTGAGTATCTCCATGTGCGGTCTTTTGTACACATTCCTCTTCGTCTCAAGCTGATCAGCATCTCGGGAACAAAAAAAAAAAATACCCTGTTGTTTGTTGCAGGAAGCAGCACACACTGGACATTCATCTGCAATCACTCGTCTGGTTTTCCGACAACGTCACCAAATCCACACGCCACCAGAAGAAGCAGGGCACATCACCACTTCCCTGCCGCCATAATGTCATATGCGCTGGACTTGTGGAGGTTCTCACACCAAGATAAGCCACCAATCTGTTCTCAGGAAACATCAGGATAGATGACGCCCTATGAGCCTGAACAGCACTAAAAAATAATCAAAACAATATACTGGTGGAAAAAAGTGTTGCACAATATAACGTAATATACATAAAAGAAAACAAAAACATCTTATTTATGCAGTATTTATTCATGCGACAATTGTTTATTCTTGTTAGTTTGCTGGGGAATTTAGCGTAGTATAAATACAGGTTCTGTTTCATTGCCTCCGCATTTCAGCCGAATACCTCCGTTTGTTCTCAGAACATGCAAGTGAAGGAAATTTACTATCCAGTTCTAGCAACTATCGGTGTTCCCGGTAAGTGTCCATAACCCGATTCGATATAATCCGCGAAAATTCCCAGATCCTCTCGTTAAACTTAACCAATTCTCCAAGTCTTAAGAGAAGCTGGTGCTTGTCATATCTCTACACCACGCATCTTGTCCGCAATATAGCACCTCTATAGCTATTGTAATATTATAGCTTGAAAGCAGAGGTGTTTCTTTGGGTGAGCTTCCACGTAGAACGGCCTTGCGCCCAATTCACAACGAATGGCCTTATACCTTCTTTCTTTAGGGAGTGGGAGGGGGAGGTAATGACACATTTTCACCAAGGTACGTGATAATTTCTCAAAGTCTCTATCTCTCCTGTTCCCTTTCTTACAGCAAACCTGCTGGCTGTCGTAATTCTCTCCCGAGGAAACTGCGGCCTCTCAAAGTGCAGCACTGTGTACATGGTGGGAATGGCTTCGGCGGATCTATTGGTCATGATCTTCAATGTTATCGTCTGTTACATTTTCACCAACCGGTTTCCGCACTCATTTCTCAGCCAAAACCCTGTCTGCACAATTCTCATATATATGACTGCGGTCACTCTCGATTTGTCTGTCTGGTACACTATCTCCTTCACATTTGACAGATGTGTAGCCATCTGTTTTCGGAAGTTACAAACCAGGTATTGCACCAAGAGAACGGCAACAGCCGTATTGACGACAATCTTTTTTCTCATCCTGTTCAAGAACATACCATTCTTTTTTGCCTTTAATTTGGAAGAAACTGGAGCTGTGCAATGGGGCTGCAAGGCAAACATGGAGTTTTTGACTTCACATTTTGGTTTAGTCTTTTTCAAGTTTCATACCGCCTGGGTGGCGTGGCTGCCGTTCACGTTAATCTTCCTGTTTAACGCCTTGACAGTTAGGCGTATTTTAGCTGCTAGCCGAGCTCGCAAAGAGCTCCGAGGTCACAGAGGGGAGAAGCAAAGTGACCCCGAGGTTGAAAACCGAAGGAAGTCCATTATTTTGCTCTTCGCAATATCGGGCAGTTTTGTTCTCTTATGGCTGACAGCCACTGTGAGTTTCTTAGCGACTGGATTGACGAATACCAATAGTTACCGAGTTGAACGCGTAGACGCAGCATACGTAGCCACAGAGGTCGGAGCCATGCTGAAGTACTTAAGTTCGTGTCCCAACACATTTATTTATGCAGTTACCCAAAGAAAATTCAGAGAGCAACTCACAGGTGCAATCAAATATCCGGGAAGATTCATTTTGAGGCTAATCAGAAAATGTAAATGAATGAATATGTTCGCATTTCACAAAACATTTTTAAATGAAATGTCATGAATGCAACTTTTTACCATTGTCATACATAGTAATATTATACTCTTAAGCGTCTGCACAAACATTCCTCGTACGGTTGAAAATTAGGTACTGTCTATTTGAGGATTTAAATTTAGTCTTTTCAATGCAATTAATGTAATTAAATCGTGTAAAGCGAAGACGTGTCTTGCTGGGCGATTTCTGATAAATTCATTAGGGTGGGTGGGGAACAGCACCTGAACGCCTCGGATTCATTGTACCTGTTCAGTTTATCGAGAAGCTTTGATCTCTTGCTGATTCACTGGGTTACTTGGGTAACTTAAGTTGCAGTTTTTTTTAATATGATCGTACATTTCACACAAGAGAACGCTGTTTTTAACTTATATAAAAGCAAGGGGGCAGAAGCAGGAGCACTGCTTAGAATGATGAGTGGAGAGTGCTCAGAAACACGATGATTCATTATTTGTGGACAATTACCCTCAAATCTTTCTTCAATTTTTGATTTCGAAGTTACCCTTGGTGCTTTTTATGTTCATAGAGCATCGTGGATACTATAATTTAAACAGTGCTGGAATCAATGTTAAAAATATTAAAATATCCGAGTAGTATTCCCTCGTGCAATTTGTATAAAGCATCTTTGAAACTTCCCGTGACCTGGGTGGTTGCTGTTGAACTTCCCGTAAAGTGCTGGACACGGAGGGTCTTCAAATATTCAATGAATAAATGTCTTCCTTTTGGAACTGCTCGCCAGTCAATAAATGGATAATATCCAAGCGAGTTAAATCTAGATAAAAAGGAAATATCCGGCATTTCACCTGGATTTGGAATTGTTGCGTATACCAATGTACAGTGAAAAGCATATCCTTCATACAGATCAACTAATTTCAAGTTGTATTAATAATACAAGGTATGAACATAACACAATGCATAAATATATCTAATAATTGAACAGAATTCAATTGAAATGACTTTATTTTATTCATCCTTCACAAACATGAGGAGTAAAAATCTTTGTTACGTCTATATCGAAATGTGCCATGTGCAATCATAGTAATTTACAATAATTTATAATAATTAGAACAGTCAATGTAATATAGAGTGCACTCAGATCAGCGTGAATTCATCAGTCTGATGGACTGATAGAAGAAGCTGTCTCGGATCCTATTGCTGGTGGCTTTTATGCTGCGGTACCACTTCCCAGTTGGTAGCAGCTGGAATACAGGACAGCAGAGAAAGCGCAGTGCTGGTAAATTGTATTATGCAAGGTCAAACCTAGGAGTTTAAGAGGTGAAGAGGCCATCTTAATTTCCTAGGTAACGTTTCAATGCTCTTATAACAATGGAGTGAAGCTATCCTCAAACTTGACTGTAAACGCTTTCAGTCCTTTATCTATTTTTCTGCAACTAGGAGATTGGAAAAGACAGAATGCCCTCAGTGCATGGGCGAGCTGGCCAGTTTAACCAAGGAAGTGAGATGTATAGACGTGCTGAGCTATGCCCACAACTCTGCCGTTCCCTGTGGTCAAGGGCAGAACCAGCACCAATGTTATGTCCAGATAGGACGTTTTCTATGTGGCATGGATACAAATTCGTTAGATTCAATCGATCAGT
Source organism: Hypanus sabinus (assembly GCF_030144855.1). Classification (NCBI taxonomy): domain Eukaryota; kingdom Metazoa; phylum Chordata; class Chondrichthyes; order Myliobatiformes; family Dasyatidae; genus Hypanus; species Hypanus sabinus. Next base: position 118,291,407 of record NC_082713.1, on the reverse strand, counting down.
GCCAAATTTATTTATCCTCCTGCGGATGTAAAGGCAAAGCATTCTTGACCATGGCTTCAAGGTGGTTTGACCAGTGCAATCTATGAAGTTCACTGCTGGGAATTTGAAGCTCTCACCGATCTGGACCTCAGCATTGTTGAACAGACTGGTGATTGTGCACTGCCCCATTTCCTGAAGTTAATGAACAGAGCATTTGTTTTGATGACTTTGGAGGAAATGTTATGACACCATGTTACTAGGCACTCTGTCACGTTCATCTATCCCAACTCATCAGAAATTTGAAATATGTGCCACCACAGTGTTATCATCTAAAGCTTACAGATGAGATTAGAACAGAATCTGGTAACTTCGTACATTTTCAGTCAGTAGTGTAGGGTCTTAGGACATAGCTTTGTCGAGCACCTGTGTTGAGAATAATCGTGGAAGTGATGTTGCTACCTATAGGTAGTGATTGTGGTCTGTTGGTCGGGCAGTAAAGGATCCAATTGAAGAGGCAAGTATTGACCTCTAGGTCATTGAGTTTCTTGATGCATTTGCTTGGAATTATAGTTTTAAAGGCGAAACTGTAGCTAATAAGCAACAGCATGACCTAGGTAGATCCAGTGTACTGTAAGTGTAAGGCTGGGGAAAAGTAAAACGTCGTCGACCTTTTTCAGTGGTAGAGGATTTGTAGTCTATCGAGGTTTTCTGAAGGAATGCGAAATGAATACGGGAAGACCAAAAAGCGGAGAATGCTTTAACATTTGGATTTGCCGTTGGGGCACACGGGTCACAAATGCTTTATTTTCAGAAATTAGTTTCAGATGGAATATTCATAACACCAACACATAAGCTTATATGGATCAGTTAGCAAACCTCACGGTAGAATTGTACACCACAAAAACGGGACCTTCAGCTTACATCCTCCATATTAAAAAAAATCATCCTCATTTATATTGAACCCATTTGCCCTCATTTGGTCCGTATGCCTTTCATCTCCAAGTATCTATCCAAACACAGCAATTGTATCTGTACCCATCAGTACAGATCAGTATAAGTACCTGGCAGTTCCTTCCAGGTACTTACCAACTTCTGTGCGAGAAAACTACGACTCATCTTCTTTCAGTATATAAAGTCCTAACTATAAGCTGTGTCCTCGAATTCTCGACTACTTTACCCCGTGGAAAAGGCAGTCTGTGACATCAAAGCTCGTCATAATATTGTAAACCTCCACAAGTTCACTCATCAGCATCCCGTTTGTTAATGCAAACAAGCCCAGACTTTCTAATCCGTCCGTGTAAATGAAGGTATCCTTTCCAGGCAACAATCTTCATATTCTTTCTGCACGCTCCCTAATGGTATTACATCCGTCCTTTTGTGTGGCGACCGGAAGGATGCATAATATTTTAAGTGCCATTATAGAATCATACTGATATACAGCAGTGAAAATAAGCCTTACGCCCAAGTTGCCTTGTTCATCTTATCTTTTTTTTTTTGCATTTCTCGCATATACTTGAAAACATTTCCTATTCATTATAATGTCTAAATGTCTTGTAAGCATTGCTGTTGCATTAACTCTATTTACTTCCACTGGTAGCTTGTCCCATAACTCCAATCTACACAATCTGAAAAAGTTTGCCTCTCAGAACCGATTCAAAATATTACTTTTCTCTCCTTAAACTTATCCCCTCTTTTTTGAGAGTCGGTTTTCCCGGGGAAAATACTACGTCCACCCACCGCATCTATGCATTTCATGATTTTTTTAATTCTCTGTAATCGCTCCTCAGGTTTCTTTACTCCATGTAAACAAAGCCCATTCTATCCATTCTCCTTTCCCACTTTATGCCCTGCAGTCCCAGCAAAACTTTTGTGAATCATCTGCACCTGCCAGCTTAATCACATAATTTCTGTAACATCGAGAACAGAACTTAACACAATAATGAAGGAGCGGTGTCACCAATGCCTCCAAAATGCTATAGTAAGTTGTCGTTGTACTCATTGTAATATTGGAACAATCGTTCAAACACAGCAGCATGACATCACAGTTCTCATAACAACGCCTTGGTCCATGGAACAAACGTTCTGAATACATTTTTTCACGATGCTATAAATTAAGACAATGTCCGATAACATAATTTGTTTTCAGCAAAATCCAACGCGTCACTCATCTTATTTATTTCTGAGATTGTATTTCCTTATCTTTTAATGTGGGTGCGCAAAGTTATGTAAATCCGATAAGGATCTGGAACTGAATGTGAAATACCTTATAATTTTACTGGATGTCCTCTGTCACCCTCTGTCATCCGGACATAGGCCAGGAACACACAATCGGTTGGCTTCAAGACCTGAAAGCAGTAGAACTGCTGTGATCCGCTTTGTAAGAAAACAAATCTGAGAAGATCGATTTCGCTCTTCTCTAAGGCACTTGCTAACTCTAGTCAACAGTTTTCATCCACTATCACTGATAAATAATGGAGTTTTAAAGTAGCTGAAAAGAAAAGCACTTGAACAGAAGGTTGTTGGGTGCAGGGAATGCTACTTGGGGAACAGTACTGAGAAACCCAAGGATATGACTGCAATAGATTCTGCAGCCCGGAGCACTGCGACCGAGCAGCTGAAGTTTGTTTACTTCTTTAGAATGTAATTGAAGCAATGAGTAGACAGCATTACGGATTCGCTAGAGACAATTTCCACGGTTTTATATTATTTCAACGATACCGTAAGTGGACTTAAAGTACAAAAATGTAATTACCCAAAGTACTTCCGAGCGTTGCTGTACAAATGATGAATGTGGCCGCGCCTTTATTCCATGTTCTTGTTGCTACTTTTGTTTCCCGTGTTAATCTAGGTTTTTTAATATATGTTTCCAGGAGAAAGTTGGTGTACATGTCCGAAAACAGCAACCAAGGTAGAATAACTCCACTACAAGACTTATGGGGCATAGACAGAGAAAACAACAATGGGACAATTGTGACAAATGTCCTTTCAGTTGCGTAGCGGTTGTTGCTTGCCAATTTGGGTTTGATTGCACGAGAAAGGCGTCAGAAAATGTGGCTGAAGTATTTTGTGATCATCATTGTCCTGGACTGTCAGACATGCCATTGAAATTTCTCTCTTTCTTCAGAATCTCCACCTCATAATCTCTGTGTGTGTTTCCTAGTTGCATAGCTAACTTCTTAAGTCAAAGGTTTAACCTATCTTCTATTGCCTGCCATAGTTAGGGCTACGTAATTAACCGGGGAGAAAACTGCTACGTTTCTGCTAATTCCTGGTCGATAGCTACGTGCGGCAAATATATCATAGATTAGTACAGCACCAATAAAACAATGCAGACCCATACCTTCCAGGACATTTCCCCTTCTCTTTGCCAGCATCAGATTGGAGGTACAGGGTCCTAAAGATGAGGTGTAACCGTTGTAAGAGCATCTTGCAGTATGCGCCATGAGCAAAAGTCAATATGTTTTATTTGCTGCTGTAAAATGACATCCTTTCTCTGACTCTCAATGGATTGACCCTCGTCCAATGGGCACTTCCCTGGTTCTTTAACTTCAGCTCTGAAGGTGCTGCAGTTGTGCGAGCTCGGTTACATGAACAGTAAAGCATAGTCCATTTGATTCCCTACTCTCACATGTCTTTCTAAACACATTGTTTCAGGTTTTCTATTTTTTTCCCCTTTTCACGCACTCACTCTCTTTCAAAAAATGGCAGGCACCATTTTCTTTCCTTTCTCCATCTTTTGCTCACCTTCCACTCGTTATTCTTTCACTTAAATCATTCTTTTCACACTTTCATTGCCTAATTCCCTCTTTAATTTCTTTGGCACCATTTCCCTTTACTTAATTACTTCTGCTGCCTCCCGTTCAGTCTCTTCTCACATTTTATATTTTTCCTCATTTCCTCTATATCTGTCCTCCACTTCTTTTGCCTATCATCCTTTTCTCCCCTCTCTTTCCTCCTTTTCAATTCCACCTTCATCCCACTCACTCACTCATTCTCCCTCATTCCTTATGCTGCTCCAGTTCTTCGCATGTTTTCTGTCTCTCTTGCCCACCCTCCCTCTTTCCTCATTGTTACATTTTTATTATTAGCTTTTTAAAATCTTGTTTCTTTTCTATTCTTTTCTATTTGGGTCAGTTCAATGAAACATATCGACTTTGCATTGCTATTTATATTCTTTCATGCATTTAGTATTCTAATTAATTGGGATGTAACAGACCAGAGTTAAAGTGGACAATCGAATAAATATTACAGATTTGTTCAGAACAACAATTTAGATAAAATGAAGTACTCTATACTCAATTACATCTTTCTTTTAGTTAATTAAAATTCACCGTAATGAAACATATCCACACAAAACCACAAACATCAATTTGGTTTGTTTGCCTAATTTAATATGTTTGCAATGTAGTGACCTCAGACTAAAAAGCCATTAGTCACACAATCAAACAAATATTACAACATAATACAATTTGATTAGTTACACTGAGTACTTTACAGACATTGCGTTATTTGAATTCATGTCAGTGGGATGAAATTGATCCAGTCTTCATTTCAACCTTCTATTGAGCCTTTTTCTTTATAATACAGCAGGTTCTAACTAATCCAGATTAAGATGTACAATAAAGTAGACATTTTAAGTAATTACAAATGATTCCAACTAATTAGGATTACATTGTCTAACAAATTCAGTAAACTAAATTCATCGCAAACATTCGTTATGTAAAGAGTAGTTTACAATCTATACGTATACTATTTCAATTAGGTGTACAAGATGATGAGAGATATTAAAAGTGTGGATAGGCAGAGGCTTTCTCCTAGGGCTGAAATGGCTAGCACAAGATGGCAAAGTTTTAAAGTGCTTGGAAGAATGCTCAAAGGAGATGTCAGGGATAAGGTTATTTTTTTACGCAGAGAGTGGTGAGTGCGTGAAATGGGCTGTCGGCGACCGTAGTGGAGGAGGATGTGATAGCGTCTGTTGAGAGATTCCTGGGGTGGTACATGGTGCTCTGAAAAATAGAGGGCTATGGGTAACCCTAGGTAATTTCGAATGTAAGGACCTGTTCGGCACACCTTTGTGGGGCGAAGAGCCTGTAATGCGCTGTAGGTTTTTTCTATGTTTTCTAAGTTAATCAGTTGCATTGCAATCAATATTTTATCCTGTTTAAAACAATGATTTTTCTTTTCTCTGATATCGTTAGACCAGATTATTACAGTTGCAATATTAAAGTTATTGCACAGCAATATCAAGAACGGTACATTTCTTTTCAAGACGTATTCCCACAGAGAAATCCTTCATCATCTGCTCTCCCCCCCCCCACTATCTTTACTGATGTTCACCCAATAACCTGCAGCCTGCTCCCTAGTTATGACCACTTCATTGAAACTCTTGTCGACGATGCTCTTGCCATCCCAGATGATTTAAAGTGTGTCCAGATCCATCCTTAGCTTCAACTCAATCTCTAGGTCCTTTCCACGATCAACTAGGAGCCTCAAAACACAAAAAAAGTACAACTGCAGATACTGTGGATCAAAGAATACGTACACAACGCTGGAAGAACTAAGCAGGTCAGGCAGCATTCATGAGAAAAGAGTAGCCAACGTTTCGGGCCGAGACCCTTCATCAGGAATGATAAAGTGTCTCCTCCCGAAACGTTGGCTACTCTTTTCTCACAGATGCTGCCTGACCTGTTGAGTTCTTCCAGCGTTGTGTACGTAACTAGGAGCATCAGCTGGGCACATTTCTCACACGAGTAGTCCTCAGGGACACTAAATTTTCTGTCATCTTTCATATTCTGCAGGTTTTGCATACCCCTGCCTTGACGTCCATTCGAGTAAACAGAGTGTAGGGTCTAAACCTGAAGATATCCTCGGTGCTTTCATTGACCTTTCCTCTTGTTCAGCCACCTCACCGAAGTTACATAGCCAAGGCCTCCTGAATTTGATCTCAAACTCTGCATTTCAAACTCAAACGCCGTCAGTTTCAACGTAGCTGCTTTCATAGAGAATGGTTTCCTTTGATACCTGCAGTACACATTGGTAACGCTGCAGTTTCTTGCTTGCTGCTGCTAAGGGAAAAAGAATAAGCATTTATTATCTCTTCTATTCACCCCAGCCTGTCACTTACTGTCATCCTTCCAAATGCATTAGCTCACATTTCTTCACAGTAAACCGTAACTTCGATGCACCTGGCTGTTCTATTATAAGGTCGTAATCCTACTATCATTCAGAACTACTATCTGCATGATTTTGACAAGTTATGTTCATCCAGAAATTTGAACATTGCAACATTTGCCCTATGTCTTTACAATTAACTAGATCATAAACACATCGCTGTTAAGACAGGAAGAAAGTTAATATGGATTTCCATGTTTCTATTCTTCCACTCCAAAATGATAATGTAAATATATAAATTCTATGATTGGTCTTTAATCCTTGCTGGCTGGCATTCCTTAATCTATTTACCAAAAGCGTTGCTACCAGAATTGTGAAAGTGATTGGCATGAAATTGCTGAACATGCAACACTTAATGCTTTCTCATCCTACAACATAATCGTGCACCCAGAGAAAAATGGATGAATCTGTTCACTATGCTTGTATTTCTTCAAAAACGTTTAACAAAATGTTCTGATGCCTTCTATCAATTCATAGTGACATCTCACTTTAAAAAGAAGCTAAATTCTCTAATCTGTTCCTGTCATTCTACGCATTCAGCCTGGATGACGGTGATCAATCTTGTTTTGCAGGATATGTTCTGGGATCTTATGTTTTGTATAAATTACTCGGCTGAGGAAGTGAAAGGGTGGTTTAGAACGTTTGCAGATGACACGGCAGTTAGTGGAGTTGCGGATACTGTGGAAAGATACAGTTTGTAATGGGATTTAGAGTGGATGTGAACAAGATGTTTCCTCTGGTGGGAGAGTCGAAGACCAAGAGGGCACAACCTCAGAATAGAGGGGCGTCCTTTTAGAATGGTATAAGGAGGAATTTCTTTAGTCAATAGTGGTGAATCTGTGGAATTCCTTACAAAAGGCAGCCGTAGAGACCAAGTTTTTATACATATTCAATGCAGAGGTTGATAGATTCTTGATTGTTCTGGGTATGGATGGATACAGGGAGGAGGCTGGGGATGAAAGGAAAATTGGATCAACCATGAGGAACTGTCGGCGCAGAATTGATGGGACAAATGGTTGATTCTGCTACTATATCTTATTGACTTATGGTCTTATAACTTGAATAGGTCGAGTGAATGGCCAGAAATATTTTGTTATTCATAAATTCGGGTACATTTTAAGGTGTTTGGAAGAAAGTATTTGGGTGTATATACTAGAGGTAAGCTTTCTTTATCCTTCCATAAGATTATCATTCCAACTCACCTAAAGAGAGGAAGTCCATATATTGTCAGTTTTTTCCCATCTTTCTAGTGAGATGGTCAAGGCAGGGAGAGGTGTTTGGTGTAGAAACATCAAGTTCAGAGATTTCAGATAGTTTGGACTATGTGATTGGAAGAGCCTCCAGGCACTATCCCTCCCCTCCACAACATCAGTGATTGCAAACTTTAGATGCAAGAACACAGAATTAGAAGCGCCCCAAGAGGCGAAAACTTATAATAAAGCTACAATGAATTACTAGGTAAGTTTGTGAATATTTAATCTTAATCTCTGGTACAATGATAATGTCATACACTGGACACAGACTGCTCAATGACGCGATCTTTTTACACCCAACGAGCCATTAAATAATACTCAACTGACAACTCTGATTGTGTATTAATGATAGCATGACCTCGTCATTAAGACAGAAGGATAGTACTGAGTACAGAAGCACAAAAATGGAGACGCAGAGCGTGCTTGAGCAGTATATTTTCCAGTCTGTTCAAACAAATTATTGGGTGGATGTAGAAAATAGGGAACCTGTCATAGTTGTTACAAATATTGAAAAAGAAAAAAAAAAGATCTGTTTCAATCACAATGGGGACTGGCAAGGTTCTATGGGTTATCAGAAGAATCAGCAGAAAGATTTCATAGATGCAGTAGCAGATGGAAGACTGGATCCTATCTTTTTAATAATGTAGCTAAGCGAAAGCACAACAATGCTGATTATTGAGGGGAAAGTGATACGCAGAAGGTCGTCACTTGAGCAGGAGAACAGATTACTGTGAGGTGGAACAGCCTCTGCAGTCCATTTAGGGTTAAACAGGTTCGTAATATTCCGGAAATGAAATCTATATGAAATTAATATAGGATAATAGATGTTTGATACACAGTTTAAACAAGACGAGGAGACACGGTAAACTGATTACAATCTGGTTAGCTAAAGTGGAAAGCCATTAAAGTCTTCGAGTTCCCATTTGTAATGCTGCTGTTATTTAACAGTGAAGCACAATTTCGATGCTAGTATGTTTGAGAGCTTTAGTGTAGAAAAGCAGACACCTAAGACCTCGATGGTGGTATTTCTTCAGTATCAGCAAGATTAGAAATAAGTACCTGGAACCATAGGTGAGAGCTGAGTGACCGGTGGGGCCAAAGCGAGCGCAGTGCCGTGAATAGACACGGCAACCGCCTTCACTGGACACCCTATGCAACAACAGTACAGTGCAATCATTAGATTCCCTAAGTTACTAAAGTAAATCAATAGTACAATTAATGGATTAGCAAAGTAACGTTCACGGTTTCATGGACATGCACGAGCGGATGAAAGTCCCTTCAGAGCCAAGAGTTGATAGGGTTCATCAGCAATTTCTTAAAGCACTCGGGATATAAGTGCTACTGGATGATAATAAATGAGGCAGGATACCACGTTTTTCTTAAGCACGTGTATAATTGAAACCAGCTTTAAGGGTCCCTCAGAATGTCAAAGCTACACACCCAATTGATTAGCAAATGTCATTCGTCCTCAGACTGGTAAACCGTCAGGGCCAGATGCTTTTCGTGTGTTCTTCTGTGTATTTAATATTTCAGTAATGTTTGAATAAAATTATAAGTATACTTTTCGATCAATCATTCGTTATTGTTTACATTATTCCTTCAGGGCTATATGTACGCAAATGCATGCAATAGATCATCCAGGCCATCTGTGTGTGTATGCGCCTCGCCAAAACAAAAGTGATTCTAAGCACACGGATCTCCACGATTCCCTTGTTTTCCTTTCACTGAGTTTGTTGGCCTGGAACTAGAAAACATAACTGGTGACGAGAATGCTTTAAACGAATCCCGAGAAGTATTGAAGCTCCGATGCATAGACCAACGCAAGTTTAAAGGCGAAACTTGCACAAAATGCAGCAATGTACGGCATATATAAAGAGCATGTCGAGCAGACAAATTAACTCGGCTGCACAAGGAAAAGAAAAAAATATAAAACGTCTAGTTTTAGTTTGAAAAAAGCACTAATCTGCTTGCTGTTGTTGAAAAGTCTGATAATAATGACAGTTACACTGGACTAGATAGCCTTGAGATTAGAATTGTGAAAACTAACAATAGTCAAGCAATATGACTAACAGCAAAGCGAACTACGAAGTAATTAAAATGGAATTGGACGCTAGCTCAAAAGTTTCAGTAATCCCATCAAGTGTGTTAGAACGACATATCAGAGATATAAAGCCTGCAGTTATCTAACTAGGAACTGATAGTAGAGACTTGAAAACTTCTGAGGGAATGACAGCCGTTACGCTGAGACACAACAGCCAGCAGCCACATTGTGCTTGCATATTGTATGACAGTAGGAGGAGCATTTTGGGGTCTGTAGCGGCTGACACAGATAGAACTTGATTGGAAATCCAGTCTCCATTTTCCTGCTACATTCTATGCAAAAGAGTCTACTGAAAGTGAATTTAGTAAGTTACTGGATGATACCACAACAGTGTTCAAAAATTGTGTCGGAAAACTCAGAAATACCACTAATAAATGAAAATGCTGCACTCAAGTTTTGCAAAGCTCAACCAGTTTCATATACCATCCATGATGTAGTACTCAGTGAGCGTGATCACATGGAGTCTGAAGGAACTATTTCCAAGTTGGAGTGGAGCCCACGGGCAATGCTAGTGATCCCGGTAGACAACAGTGGGCTTGTCAGGATCTGTGCTGTTTTGAAGGTTACCATCTACCCACCCAGTGCTGAATATAGATCAATATCCTCTGAACGAGACAAAGGATATCTTTGTAAATCTTTCTTGAAACCATTTCTCCAAAGTTGACTTAGCAGAGGCCTACTTACAAATGGAGCTTATTATAGGAATAGTATCTACACCTGCAGTATAGCATTAATCTATTGCGAAGGAGCTGCAATGGCGTCGATGCACTCATTATTACGTGGATTACAACACTTAAGGGTGACAAGGATCACCTCCAAAATCTCTAGAAAATGCTAAAAAGATTAGATGATTACGGGCCCAGAACACAAGGCAATAAGTGTATATTGTTTAACCCCATCATCACTTACTAAGGTCACAGCTTTGAGGAACAATAATTGCACAAGTATGCTGTGATTTGTTATGCAGTGGTGGATGCTCCCAAGGAAACGAATGTGACATATTTGCGATCATTGTTTTTTAAGGATTTTTCGATTGGAATTGCAGGGTCCTTCACAAACTGGCTGTTGTACTTTATCCATGAATTAATTACTACATGTAGAGATGAACTGGACATTAGCTAAGTCGGGTGAGGTGGCTCTTCAAAATACAAAGGTAATTGTGACGTCAGACAATGTCCTCACACACAATGGTCCTCATCGTCCAGTGAAGTTTGTCTGTGTTACCTCGGCTTATGGTGTAGCTGAAGTCATGTCATATGTTTTGAGTCATGGAAGTGAATGCGTTTGCATCCCCTTCCCTTACCACATCAGAGAAAAAGATACATACATGATTAACAGAGATGTTTTGAGTCTGGATTGCGATGTACAACTTCAACCAGAGCTTCTATTGGAGAGAGGGATTTGACCTCATTACTTATCGCCAACCATTAGCGTCCAGTTTCAATCCACAGAACAACGGCAGGACAAATGTAGAGAGGGCTCTGTTTCTTGATAGACAGAACTACAAGATCGAAAACAAGAGGACAACTAATCCTGACAATTTTGATGGATTGTAGTGTTTTCACTTTGAAAAAGAAATAATTGAAAATAAAATACAAATTAGGACGGTTCTTTCAACTTATTTTGTCTGACAGAAACCGAGATCCTCCTGTTACGACAGAGATGATCCAATGGGAAACCAGAAAAGGACCCACAGTGTCTCAGGTCGACATAGCCACAAAAAATGGCTAGAAAATGCAGCTTTAACCCTAACCTTCATTTTTTTGTCAGTGCCGCATTAACATATTCTTGACGGACGATGTCTTATGTGGGCAATAAGAGTTGTCATAAAACCTGAGATTTAAAATGTTGGCGGACCTACATGTTGTCATCTAGGTGTGCCCAAAGTGAATGCGTTGGCTCGAAACTTCATCTGTAGTCCTGGAATAGAGCAGCATATCTTACCACGCACTGTTCAGGATGCCAACGCACCCAGAAGAAAAGTGTCGAAAGATGCCAAAAAGATTTTCTGCAGTTCCAGATTCAATTCCTACTACCAGCATAGAGATTGTTTCACAGCCACAAGTCTTATTTGCCAAGCAGTATGACCCATTACCCCTTGTCAGGAAAGACGTTATCTAACGAGAGTATCAAAATCTCCAGGGCGGTCATATCTTTAAGCCTGAAATGGGACAATTTAAAATTTACGGTACTCTGGATATCTATATTGTAGTTGTATTGTATCGTATACTGTACACACGGTTGAGATGCGTATTATACTGCTTTAGAGCTTAAGCAGGGAGAAGTGTGGTGTATTTAGAATTTCAGTTCTATATGAGTAATATTGTGAACATATTATTTGATTAAGCATTCTTTGTTGTTTGCATAATTCAATAAGGGATATACAGAACAACGTGACAGGCATACCGGACGTCACCACGTTATGACGTCACATATGTGTTCCTTGCTCGAAGTAAAAACTAAACTTACTACACGCGTTTCCTGGACTCCTTTGTTTTTATTTGAACTAGTTCAATCGTTTGGACAGTAGTAGGTTCACCTTCTTCCTGAAGTATGCTCCGACCTTATCCTCTGAGACTGAAATTACATTGTCTTCGAGGACCGTGGGAATACTTGAAGGTGCCTGACCGTTCTGATGGTCAAAACTAGCAAACAAAAGGTTTGACTTCACCTCGGAGCGAAACTTTTCTGTCATCTATGTGGCTTAGTTTTGCTCTGTAGAAACAATACTGTCAGCACACTGTGCATAACGTTAACGTTGTTAATTTTTCTAACATAGAGCGCAGGTCTGAGTTGGCATCCCTTTTGTACAGCACTGAATATAGGCGTGCGACCACAAAATAAATCATCAAAATTCATACTGTTTCTCCTATTACCAAGCAAAATTTGGATCTAACTTACCACTGCTGTTTTGATTGGGACGGAACAATGCCGTATTGAAGGCTGATCACTATTTAGAATTGAGAGAAAGGCATGCGGGAGGCAAGGTGTATCAAATGTAAATAGCTCCATGTAAGAATGTCTCAATGCATTCGGTAGTACACGATATTATGTTCATATCTGACAATGTTCTAGTTAGCTGTGACTGCAATAGAGAAAGTGCAAGGGAAATTCAAAAGAATGTTGCGTGGGATGGAGGGTTTAAATTTTGAGAAAAGATGCGACAGGCTGAGGTTGTTTTCCTTGGAGCTGAGAAAAAGCCTGATAATAATGTGGGCGTTATGTGATTATTTGAATTGTGTATAAGACCGAAATGTCTGACAGCAGAGGCGAAGCCTTACAGTGAGCGCCTGGAGGTTTAGAGTGGAGATGAGGATTTATTCTTAATCATGTTGGTGGCATTCTTAAGCACATTATCTGAGAAAACAATGGAGTTGAGAAAACTATCAACATTCAGCAAGTATCGAGACGAGCTCTTGAATCATCACCCTATATTTGCCTAATGTGCGAGAGCAGGCAAATAGAATTGATCTTGACAGAAGTCTGATGCTCGATGTAGTCATAATACATTTGTTGAAATTTGGAAGTGCCCAGTGCCAAGCTGAGACACCTTAATATTCTAAGACGTGCCTTCCTTACATTTGCTCTAAGTGCTACACCCGAAGTTTAACGATTTTCCACTGCATCGAGCCCCGAATGTAGATTGGCATGTTCGTCCACATACCTCTTCCTTAATTCAACAATAAGCTCTTTAGATTTGCTGGCTTCGAGGAAGAGTTAAACGAATCCTCTGTGCCACGACTATTTACAGAGTAGCAATGTGTATTCTAAGAACACAATCTAGGTCGATGATCTGTAAGCAGGAGATGTTGTTATCAACTCTCATTGAGTTAGGACTATCAGCGGTCTGTGACGTGATCGAGAATTTCAACTCGAAACGTCGGCAATCCGGCCCCACTTTATAAATGTTTTATAAACGGCAGATAGATGCACAGAACTTCATGATATAGTGTTCAAAAGCTGCGAGTTGCTGCTGCACCTCTAGAAAACAAGGGTTAGACCATATCTGAAGTATTATGCTCACTTCTGGTCGCTGTATCATAGGTAGGATGTGCAAATTTTTGGAAGTTTGCAGAGATTTACAAGGATGCCGAATGTTCTAGAGGGTATGCCTTATGAGGATAGAATGAACGAGACTCTTTGGAGAGAAGGAGAAAGATAGATGACTCAGTAGAAGTGCACATGATGGTAAGAGGCAGAAATCGAGGGGGTAGCTAGAGAATATTTCGTTAATCACAACGGAAGTTGCTCTTATAAGTGACATGATTTTAAGGTGATTTCAGTAATATTTGGAGAAATGTCAAAGGTAATTTGCTTGCAAAGATAGTGGTTGGTGCATGGAAAGCTCTGCCAAAGCTGCTGTTGGACTCGCAAATATAAAGGACATACAAGAATCTCTTAGATAGGTACAAATAATCATAGAGTACTATGTGGAAGGGATGGGTAAGATTCATCTTAGAGCAGGTTACAATTTTGGGGCAACATAGTGTGCTATAACGTTACTTGTTTGCTTTCTGCTTGTTGTTCTTCGATTTTCAGGATCCGCTGCCTTTCCTTGATGTTTTTGATGAGGAGGTTATATGGGACATCATGTTGGTAAAGTGAAACAGAAAATCTGCTTTTCCTTTTGACCGAAATAGCTAAAGAGTGTGAAGCAAAGGAACGGACCCATAATATTTTCCATTGGGACAATGAGTTGAGTAAAAATAGAAAAAGAAAAATGAATGGTTGTTAAAAACAATTCACCAAACTACAGCAAGGGAAGGCAATGAATTGTAAGATATTGCTAATGTAGAGTGCCGCCCCAAACTGATATTTCCTGCTCCCACCGCTACCAATCCCCTCCCACTGAAGCTGCTACATCAAGTCCCTGTAGGAAGTTCCTTCTGTAACAGATCTTGGCATCGGTTGACTTTTAAAAATCCCACTCTTACTTTATTGTTTTTTTCTTGTATGAATCTTTAGGATCAGGTTCTGAATTCATAAAGACATTGAGCAGGCAGATACAGGGCGAAACAATCCATGGCATCCACAGTTTTAATCAAGTTATTTCCAATTTCCTATATTTGGCACACATCACTATAAGCCCTGCCTCTGCGTGTACCTATCCAAGTGCGTTATAAGTTATATTATTTTGCCTATCTCAACGAATTCCTCTGGCAGTTAGTTCCATAAAGTCACTATTCTCTTTACGAAAATGTTGCCCCTCAGATCTATTTTCATTCCACAAGACTCCACCCTAAGTCGTTAGCCCTAGTTTTTACTTCATACACTGTGACAAATACTGTTACCATCCAGCTCACCATTGCCTCTCATAACTTTAAACACTGTTATAGTGTCACCCCACATTCTCCTTAGTTCGCAGGAATATGCATTAGCAGGTCAGCTTCTTCCAATAAATTACGCCCTCCAGTACTAGGAACATCCTTATGAAATCTTCTCTGCAGACTTTTCAGTTTTAAACGCACAATTCCTATAGCAAAGAGTGACCAAACTCTACACACTACACCAATTGCAGCCACAATAACAAAGTACACAACCGAAACAGAATGTCCCAACTCCTATACTCACTGTCCTGATTTATGATCCTGCTTTGTTTGCATTGGAGATTACCATTTCCAACTCCTTCGGTGACTTCATGCTCCATCAGAAATGTTCCTGTATTCCACGTGATTTTCAAACAGGCAAATTACTTATAAATTTAGTAGGGCAGGTTCACAATTCATTGAAAGCAATACAACAGAGAGACAAGACAGTGATCGGCATACTGACCTAATTTATGAAGTAATCATCGGAATAACAAGCTAAAGCGACTTATTTTAACAGAAGGCTGAACAACCAGAAGGAAGGGACTTTGGCATCTGGAGAGCCATGATGAAATGGCGGAGAAGGCTCAATCGTTCAAATGGCCTATTTCTACTCTAATATCTTGTGGTTTATGGTGGTTTGTTCTCTACATTTATTTTAATGATGCATCTGACAATATCCCTCGTCGGAGGCTCATTGGAAAATTAAGTCGCATGAGTTGCGCTCTTACATGCTCATTCCATTTAGAATTGACTTTCCCACAGGAGACGTAAGGTATTGGTCGTTAGGACATATTCTGTGACCACTGGAAACTCCGTTGTTGGTGATGTGCAGATATATCAGATGGAAATGTAAATGGGTAGGTTCGGTAAGTAAGTCTAGGGAGACTGGGGTTCTCAAAGTTTGCCAAGTATAAAGTTATTTTTTTTATAAATAATCTTTATAAATGAAGATTATTTGCAGATATGGACAGAAAAGTGGCAAATGACATTTAATCCAGACAACGTGAGGTGTTCCACTTCGGTGATCCAATTTAAATATATATTTTATTGTAAGACCCTTAATATTTTGATGTACAGAGTGCTTTTGATAATCAAAGTGCATAGCTTCCTGAAAGAGAACCGTACAATATATATACTTTGTTTATACTGTGCTATGTAGTTTGTGTTCATTTCTGACACGCCGATGCAGGAACGCGATGTGAGATGGAAACAGTACAGCAGAACTATGCCAGTATGCTGCTTAGATAAGAATATTCCGGGCTCCAAGGTGAATTTACAACAATTTGGATTGTTTTCTCTGAATCATTAGATGCTAATGGGACTGGTGATAGAAAGGTCAAGGTTCTATAGGATAGTGCTGACAGCTGGTATATTTGATCCCATGGTCGAAATATCCAATACTAAAGATATGCATTTAACATAAAGGTGGGTAAGTTCAAAGTAAGTGCGGGGCACAAAATTTTACAAAGAGTGTGCTGCCAGGAATATAGTGAAGATACATATCTTATCTATTATCGTTTGACAGTAAGATAATTTCACACCCAAAAGCATTGAAGAAAAAAGCCAGCCGATTGATAATTTAGATTTCTCTACTGCTGACAAGAATAGCCAAGCCGCAAATG
The DNA here is from genome assembly GCF_030144855.1 of Hypanus sabinus. Lineage (NCBI taxonomy): Eukaryota > Metazoa > Chordata > Chondrichthyes > Myliobatiformes > Dasyatidae > Hypanus > Hypanus sabinus. The sequence goes on along the minus strand of NC_082713.1, from coordinate 118,274,972 downwards.
ATTCGGAATGTGAGTCTCAGAGAACATCCGATATGTTACCTTAACAACAAAATATCAGCCGAAACTGGGAGAGGCGGCAAAAAAGATCTGGAAATAACTCGATTATTGGTCTAGCAGAAATTATATGTAATCACTGTGTAAACATTGTCCAGTGAAATAAATTCAATCCCAGGAGCAGTTACTGTTAAATAACTCATCAAGCTAAGAAGATTACCTAAAGACGACTTAGCTGTAACTCTGAAATAATTTCTTAGTCATAATAACTTTGAAAATGGATGGGAAGTCCCCAATAAAATGAAATTATGAAGAAACAAAACGTAAGCCTACGAATGTGAAAATGGTGCATGTGGCAGAAGTAGTATTAATGGAGAACTGTTAAAAACCTAAGAATGGTGGTGACACTGAGATGGAAATGTATGAAATATTGAAAATCCCAAAGTAGCGACAGTGAGGAAGAAAACCCAAAAAGTTAAAAGCAGTGCTGGCTGAAGAACTAATGCAGTAACTGCACTTAGTGGATAGTGGTCATGATGCTGTAGTCTGAAATTATATCTGTGTTTAGCTTTAAGCCAGCTATCAATTCATAAACAATAATGCGAGGAGGCAACAGTTTGGAAAAAAATAATCCAATGTTACAGGAGAAATACCCAACGAGAGAGAGGGGTGAGTGGGTGTGTGGGGGCAGATGAGAAGATTAGAGAGCACTGAAAGAACGTGAAGTAAAAAGGAGTGAGAAGAAGTTGTAGCTGATGGAGGATTCCATGTTCATATATCATTTCCACTCATGCTATTTTCTGTTTATTTTGTCACGTAAGTTACACATTATTTATGTCAATTTAAGTTTATTTAATTTGTATTTGATATATCTGTAATGTTCCGTGATAATGCTGCAAAATCTCATTTTCATGGTGTTTATGTCCGGAGTACTTATACTAATTGTAACTAATTTGATCAGATAACTGAACTCACAAATGGTTTGGCATCGTGTTGGGCAGAGACAAGGTGGTGCGAAAGAATGGGCATTTTCATGTGCCATACTAGTGAAAAGTGAGGCCGGAAGATTTAATTGAAGGACAGTTGTCGCGCTGTGTGTATCTCCATGTGCGGTCTTTTGCTCACATTCCTATTCATCTAGAAGCTGATCATCATCTCGGGAATGAAAAACAAAACCCCTATTGCTTGTTGCAGCAAGCAGCACACACTGGACATTCGTCTGCAATCACTCGTCGAGATTTCTGACAACGCCACCAAATCCACACGCCACCAGAAGGAGCAGGGCACACACCGCCCCTCCCCCCCCCCACCTCCGGGATGCCCGTCCTGTCGCCAGTATGTCATAGGCGCAGGACTAGTTCTGGAGATCCTCACACCAAGATAGGCCACCAATCATTTCTCAGGAAGCTTCGGGGTAGGCGGCGACCTATAAGCCTGAACTGCACTAAAAAATGTCGTAATAAATCACTAGTGGATAATAAGTGTTACTCAATATAACGTTATATACATAAAAGAAAACAAATACATCTTATTTATTCAGCATTTATTCATACAACAATTGTTTATTTCTGTAAGTTCGCTGGGGAATTTAGCTTTGTATAAATGCAAGTTATGTTTCATTGCCTCCGCATGACACCCAGATACCTCCGTTTGTTCTCAAAACATGCAGGTGAAGGAAATTTACTATCCAGTTCTAGCAGCTATCGGTGTTCCCGGTGAGTTTGTGTAACCCGATTCTATATCCTCCGCTAAGGTTCTCAGATCCTGCCGGATGAACTTAGCAGATACTGCAAGTCTAACTAAAAGCTGGTGCTTGTCATGCATCTGCACCTCGCGTTTTGTCCGCAATATAGAACCTGTAAAGCTATTGTAATATTATATTTAATTTGAAAGCAGAGGTGTTTCATTGGGTGAGCTCCCTAAAACAACGACTTTGCGCCTTATTCACAACGAATGACAACTTATACATTCATGCTTTAGGGAATGGGAGGGGTGATGTAGTTGCACATTTTCACCAAGTTTTGTGATTATTTCTCAAAGCCCCTCTCTCCTCCATTCCCTCTCTTACAGCAAACCTGGTGGCAATCGTAATTTTCTCCCGAGGAAACTGCGGCCTCTCAAAGTGCAGCACTGTCTACATGGTGGGAATGGCTATGGCGGATCTATTGGTCATGATCTTCAATGTTATCCTCTGTTACATTTTCACCAACCGGTTTCCGCTCTCATTTCTCAGCCAAAACCCTGTCTGCACAATTCTCATATATATGACTGCGGTCACTCTCGATTTGTCTGTCTGGTACACTATCTCCTTCACATTTGACAGATGTGTAGCCATCTGTTTTCGGAAGTTGCAAACCAGGTATTGCACCAAGAGAACGGCAACAGCCGTATTGACGACAATCTTTTTTCTCATCCTGTTCAAGAACATACCATTCTTTTTTGCCTTTAATTTGGAAGAAACTGGAGCTGTGCAATGGGGCTGCAAGGCAAACATGGAGTTTTTGACTTCGCATTTTGGCTTGGTATTTTTCAAGTTTCATACCGCCTGGGTGGCGTGGCTGCCGTTCACGTTAATCTTCCTGTTTAACGCCTTGACAGCCAGGCGGATTTTAGCTGCTAGCCGAGCTCGCAAAGAGCTCCGAGGTCACAGAGGGGAGAAGCAAAATGACCCCGAGGTTGAAAACCGAAGGAAGTCCATTATTTTGCTCTTCGCCATATCGGGCAGTTTTGTTCTCTTATGGCTGACAGCCATTGTAAGTTTCTTAGCGACTGGATTGACGAATACCAATAGTTACCGAGTTGAACGCGTAGACGCAGCATACGTAGCCACAGAGGTCGGAGCCATGCTGAAGTACTTGAGTTCGTGTCCCAACACATTTATTTATGCAGTTACCCAAAGAAAATTCAGAGAGCAACTCACAGGTGCAATCAATTATCCGGGAAGTTTCATTCTGAGGCTAATTAGAAAATGAAAATAAGTGATTATGTTCGCATGTCACAAAATATTTTTAAATGGAATGTCATGGATGCAACTTTTTTTCCCATTGTCATACTTAGTAATATTATGCTGTGAATGGTCTGCACAAACATTCCTTATACGGTTGAAAATTAGGTACTGTCTATTTGAGAATTTAAAGTTATCCTTTTCAATGCAATGAATATAATTAACTCGTGTAAAACGAAGACGTCTCTTGCTGTGTGATTCCTGATAAATTCATTAGGTTAGGAGGGGACAGCTCCTGAAAACCCCTGGTTCATTGTAACTGTTCACTTAATCGAGAAGGTTTAATCTCTTGCTGATTCACTGCGTTACTTGGGTAACTTTTGTTTCAGTTTTTTTTTTAATATGTTCGTACATTTCACACAACAGAACACTATTTGTAACTTATATAACAGCAAGGAGGCAGAAGCAAGAGCAGTGCTTAGAATGATGAGTGGAAAGAGCTCATAAATACAATGGTTCATCATTTGAGGCCAAATTCCCTCAAATCTATCTGTTAGTTTTGTCCTTGGTGGGTTCTATATAGATAGCGTATCGTGGATAATATAATTTATACAGTGCTGGAATCAATGTTAAAATATTTAAATATCTGACTAGTATTTTCTCGCGCGATTTGTAGAAAGCATCATTAAAACTTCCCATAACCTGGGTGGCCGACGTTGAGCTTCTTGACAAATGCAGGACACGGAGAGTCTTCAAATGTTCACTGAATAAATCTCTTCCTGTTGGAACTGCTCGCCAGTCGATTAATGGATAACATCCAAGCGTGTTAAATCTAGATAAAAGGGACTTGCCGGGTATCTCACCTGAAATTGGAATCGGTGTATTATTGATGCGTATACCAATGTACAGTGAAAAAAATATCCCTTATGCATATCAACTAATTTCAAGTTGCATTGTGATAGTACAAGATCAAAGTATAACAAACTACATAATTACATGTAATATTTGAACTGAATTCAATTGAATTGACTTTATGTCGTACATCCTTCACAGACATGAGGAGTAAAAATCTTTGTTGCATCTATATCGAAATGTGCCACGTGCAATCATAGTAATTGATAATAATTAATACATAGAATAGTCAATGTAATATAGAGTGCACTCAGATCAGCGAGAATTCATCATCAGTCTGATGGACTGATAGAAGAAGCTGTCTCGGATCCGTTGCTCTTGGCTTTTATGCTGCGGTACTGCTTCCCAGTTGGTAGTAGCTGGAATAGAGAACAGCAGAGAAAGTGCAGTGCTGGTAAATTGTATTATGCAAGCTCAAACTTAGGAGTTTAAGAGGTGAAGAGGCCATCTTAATTTCCTACGTAACGTTTCAATGCCCTTATAACAAAGGGGTGAAGCTATCCTCGAACTTGACCGTAAACGCTTTCAGACTTTTTTCTTCTGCACACAAGGAGAGTGGAGAAGACAGAATGTCCGCGATGGGTTGGTGAGTTATCCACTTTAACCAAGGGAGTGAGATGTATAGACGTGCTGAGCTATGCCCACAACTCTGCCGTTCTTTGTGGTCAAGGGCAGAACCAGTACCAAACAATGATATGATGATTTCTATGTGGCATGGAGATACATTCGTAAGATTCAAGCGTTCAATGTCAAATTTCTTTATCCACCTGAGGTCATAAAGACTTTGCTGAGCATCGGTAACCACTGCTTGGACCAGTACAATCAATGAATTTCACTGCTGCAAACTTGAAGCTCTCAGCCATCTGGACCTCAGCATTGTTGATACAAACTGGTTATTGTTCACCGCCCCATTTCGTGAAGATAATGAGCAGAGCTTTTGTTTTGATGACATTGGGGGAAATATTATGACACCATGCTACGAGGCACTCTGTCACGTTCATTTATCCCAACTCATCGGAAATTTGAAATATGTACCTCCACAGTGTTATCATCCAAAACCTGTAGATGAGATTAGAACAGAATCTGGTCATGTAGTCATGTCTGTTCAAGGAGCAGATTAGGGTCTGAGGAGACAGCTTTGTCCAGCACCTGTGCAGAGAATAATCGTGGAAGCGGTGTTGCTACCTATAGTTAATGGTTGTGGTCTGTTGATCGGGCAGTCAAGAATCCAATTGAAGAGGCAAGCATTGACTCCTAGGGCATTGAGTTTCGTGATGCACTTCCTGGGAATTATAGTTTTAAAGCCGAAACCGTAGTTAATAGGCAACAGCATGACCTAGGTAGCTCTACTGCCCTGATACGCCAGGGTACTATAAGTATAAGGCTGGGTAAAAGGAAAACACCGTCGACCCTTTTCCGTGGTAGAGGATTCGCCGAAGTTTTCCGAAGGAATGCGAAACGAATACGGGCAGACCGAAACGCGGGAAATGCTTTGACGTTTCGATTTACCGTTCTGGCACATGAGGCACGAACGCTTTAGTTTCAGAAACTATTTGAAGATGAAATTATCATAACACAAGCACATGAATTAATATGGATCTGTTAGCAAACCCCGTAATAGAACGGCACATCACAAAAACGGACTCTTCAGCCTACCTCAGCCATATTAACAATCACGCTTATTTATATTGAACCCATTTGCACTCATTTGGTGCTTATGCCTTTCATCTCTAATTATCTATCAATAACTCTATCTGTTCCCATCTCCTCCTCAGACAGTTCGTTCCAGGTATTTGCCACCCTCTGTGCGAGTAAACTACGACTCATTTTCTTTCAGTATATAAGGTCGTAACCTGTGCCCTCGAAGCCTGGACTGCCTTACCCCATGGAAAAGGCAATCTGTTACATTTAAGCTCGTCATAATATTTTAAACCTACAGAAATTCACCAATCAGCATCTCGTTTGCTAATGCGAACAAGCCCAGACTTTCTAATCCGTCCGTGTAAATGAAGTTATCCATTCCAGGCAACAGTCTTCATAATCTATCTGCACTCTCTCTAATGGTATCATATCCATCCTTTTGTGAGGCGAGCAGAAAGATTGTGGCGACCCATTTCCTGGCGCATCCGAACCGACTCACAATTAGATAGCCTACGGGGGTTTGCGAGCACAGAGCTTTGGAGCCTCTGCGCCATGGGGGGCCGGTTGAGGGAGGCTTAAAAGCGAGGCTGAAGTTTTCGAATAAAGTTTTTTCCTTCGACTGGAGTTACCGACTCCGTGTCGTAATTTTAGCGCTGCGTGTAGCACACCGCTACAATTGGTGACCCCGACGGTGCAAACGATTTTTGGACCAAAAATGACCGACGCCGCCTCTGTTCATGCAGTTTCTTTGAAACTGCCGGGTTTCTGGACACAGCGCCCGGACCTATGGTTCCAGCAAGCCGAAGCCCAATTCCACGTTCGCCAGATCACCTCAGAAGACACCCGCTACTTCTACGTGGTGAGCTCCCTCGACCAGGACACAGCAGCCCAGGTCGCGGAGTTCGTACAGTCGCCCCCGACAGACGGCAAGTACACGGAATTCAAAGCCCTGCTCCTCAGGATTTTCGGACTCTCACGGCGCGAGCGGGCTGCCCGTTTATTGCACCTGGATGGCTTGGGCGACAGACCTCCATCGGCTTTAATGAATGAGATGTTGTCTCTCGCCGACGGACGCACACCCTGCCTCATGTTTGAGCAGGCATTCCTGGAGCAGCAGCCCGAGGACATATGCCTGCTGCTGTCCGACTCGGATTTCAGTGACCCCCGGAAGGTGACAGCCCGGGCGGACTTGCTGTGGAACGCCAAAAAGGTGAGCGGGGCGTCCATCGCGCAGATCACCCAGCCACGCTCCCGGCAGCAAACCAGTCCAGGCCCGGCCGCAGAGCCCGCCAACCCCCGGCGCAATGAACACTGGTGCTTCTACCACCAGCGGTGGGGTGCAGAAGCCCGCCGTTGTCGCCCGCCCTGCAAGTTCCCGGGAAACGCCAGGGCCAGCCGCCGCTGATGGCTACGGCGGCTGGCCATCGGGATAGCCTCCAGTATGTGTGGGATAGAAGGTCGGGACGCCGGTTTTTGGTCGATACTGGGGCTGAGATCAGCGTTTTACCTCCGACGAGTTACGACACCCGCAGCAGGGCACCGGGTCCCCCCCTGAGGGCCGTGAATGGCAGCACAGTAAGGACCTATGGCACCCGTCAGGTGCAGCTACAGTTCGGCTCCAGCCAGTTCACGTGGGACTTCACACTGGCCGCCGTAGCCCAACCGCTTCTGGGTGCGGATTTTTTGCGGGCTCACAGCCTACTGGTCGACCTGCCCAGGAAGAGACTGGTACACGCCGAGACCTTTCAGACGTTCTCCCTGGGTGCAGCCCAGTTGCCAGCCCCTCACCTCGGCTCCATCACGCTGTCCGACAACGACTTCACCAGGGTCCTGGCGGAGTTCCCATCGGTTCTGGCACCGCAGTTCACAGCGGCCATGCCCAGGCACGGTGTACAGCACCACATCCCGACCCAGGTACCACCCCTCTACGCCCGCGCTCGGCGGCATCCCCCGGACAAGCTCCGACTGGCGAAGGAGGAGTACCAGAGGATGGAGGAATTGGGGATCATCCGGCGGTCCGACAGCCCATGGGCCTCCCCCCTGCACATGGTGCCCAAAGCGACGGGGGGCTGGAGACCGTGCGGCGACTACCGCAGGCTGAACGAGGCTACCACACCGGACCGCTACCCTGTGCCGCACATTCAGGACTTTGCAGCAAACCTGCACGGCGCACGGATCTTCTCCAAGTTAGACCTCGTCCGAGGGTACCATCAAATCCCGATGCATCCTGACGACGTCCCCAAAACGGCTCTCATCACCCCTTCCGGCCTTTTCGAGTTCCTCCGCATGCCGTTCGGCCTGAAGAATGCCGCACAGACGTTCCAGCGGTTAATGGACGCGGTGGGACGGGACCTGGACTTCGCGTTCGTCTATTTGGATGGCATCCTCTTAGCCAGCGGCAGTCGTCAGTCTGTCCCACCTCCGTCAACTCTGCGCCCGACTGTGTGAGTACGGTCTTACAATCAACCCCGCCAAATGACAGTTCGGGCTCGATACCATTGACTTCCTGGGCCACAGGATTGCTAAAGACGGGGCAACCCCTCTGCCCGCTAAGATAGATGCGGTCCGCCTCTTTCCCCGACCCACCACGATCAAAGGCCTTCAGGAATTCGTAGGTATGGTCAATTTCTACCGCCGCTTCCTCCCTTCAGCTGCCCGGATCATGCGCCCCCTGTTCGCCCTGATGTCGAGTCCGAGCAAGGACATTACCTGGGACGAGGAGTCCGCCGCCAATTTCGTTCAAACGAAGGAAGCTTTGGCGGACGCCGCAATGCTAGTACATCCCAGAATGGACGCCCCTACCGCCCTCACAGTGGACGCATCAAACATGGCAGTCGGTGGGGTGCTGGAGCAACTCATCGCAGGTCGCTGGCAACCCCTGGAGTTATTCAGCAAACACCTGCGACCACCCGAGCTTAAGTACAGTGCTTTCGACCGGGAACTGTTGGCGCTCTACCTGGCAATCCGGCATTTCAGGTACTTCCTAGAAGGTCGGCCCTTCACCGCGTTCACGGACCACAAACCGCTTACCTTTGCGTTTACGAAAGCGTCCGACCCCTGGTCGTCCCGCCAGCAACGCCACCTGTCCTACATCTCTGAATACACGACGGATGTCCGGCACGTCTCGGGTAAGGACAATGTCGTGGCGGATGCGCCCTCTCGCCCTACCGTTCATGCCCTTTCCCAAGGGGTAGACTTTGAGGCACTGGCAGAGGCGCAGCAGGCGGATGAGGAGATTCCGAGTTACAGAACCGCAGTCTCCGGTTTGCAGCTCCAGGACCTACCCGTAGGCCCAGGTGAGAGGACCCTACTCTGTGACGTCGCCACCGGCCAGCCCCGTCCAGTCGTCCCGACAGCATGGCGGCGCCGCGTTTTCGACTCGATTCATAACTTGGCGCATCCCTCCATCCGGACAACTGTCCGGATGGTTTCCAACAGGATCGTTTGGCACGGACTCCGCAAAGAGGTCAGTGAATGGGCCAAAACGTGCATGCACTGCCAGACGGCCAAGGTGCAGCGGCACACCAAGGCCCCACCGCAGCAGTTCCATCCCGCCCACCGGCGTTTCGACCACATTCATGTGGACATCGTGGGCCCCCTGCCAGTGTCGCGCGGAGCGCGGCACCTCCTGACTATCATGGACCGGTTCACAAGATGGCCAGAGGCGGTCCCGCTCACCGACACCACCTCCGAATCTTGCGCCCGAGCCCTGATCGCCACCTGGATATCTCGCTTTGGTGTACCAGCTCACGTTACCTCCGACAGAGGCGCCCAGTTCACCTCCAGCCTGTGGTCAGCTATGGCCAGCCTTTTGGGGACTCAGCTGCACCACACAACTGCCTACCACCCACAGTCGAACGGGCTAGTGGAGCGTTTCCACCGTCACCTGAAGTCGGCCCTCATGGCCCGCCTGCGAGGAGCCAACTGGGCGGACGAGCTTCCCTGGGTCCTACTCGGCATCCGCACAGCGCCCAAGGACGACCTGCACGCCTCGTCGGCCGTTGGTATACGGCGCGCCCCTGGTCGTCCCCGGGGAGTTCCTACCAGCCCCAACGGGGCAAGAGGAAGAACCCGCGGCAGTCCTGGGCAGACTACGCGAGAAGCTCGGTAACCTGGCCCCCATATCCACTTCACAGCACGGGCGGCACCCGACCTGCGTACCCAAAGACCTACAGAACTGTAAGTTTGTGTTTGTACGAAGGGGCGGGCATCGGCCGCCGCTGCAGCGGCCATACGAGGGGCCGTTTATGGTGCTCCGGAACAACCGGTCCACGTTCGTGCTGGACGTTGGGGGGAAAGAGGAGGTTTTCACGTGGACCGCCTCAAACCGGCCCATGTGGACCTGGCGCAACCGGCCGAGTTTCCGGCGCATCGGCGCAGAGGCCGACCTCCCAAGCAGGTTCTGGCCCAGAATGTGGACATTGGGGGGTGTATCTCCGGTTCTGGGGGGGGGGGGGAGGTGTTATGTGGCGACCCATTTCCTGGCGCATCCGAACCGACTCACAATTAGATCGCCTACGGGGGTTTGCGAGCACAGAGCTTTGGAGCCTCTGCGCCATGTGGGGCCGGTTGAGGGAGGCTTAAATGCGAGGCTGAAGTTTTCGAATAAAGTTTTTTCCTTCGACTGCAGTTACCGACTCCGTGTCGTAATTTTAGCGCTGCTTATCTACATATATATTTTTGCACTTCTCAAATATACTTGTAAACATTTCATATTTATTAACGTGTCTAAGTGCCTTATAAGCATTGCTGTTGCGTTGCCTCTATTTAATTCCACAGGCAGCTCGTTCCGTATCTCCATTCTACTCTATGTGAAAAAGGAGGCCTCTCAGATCCGATTTAAAATCTTACTTCTCTCACCTTAAACGTATCCTCTTTTCTTGAGACTCGTTTTGCCCGGGGAAAATATACTTCCACCCACCGCATCTATGCACCTCATGATTTTATAATTCTCTATAGTCGACCCTCAGGTTTCTTTACTCCTGGTAAAACAAGCCCATTCTATGTCATAAGGTGGGCATAGGGAACGGACCCAAATGCAAGACACAGACACTGAAGTACTAGAGAAAGGACTATGTGTATCAAGAAAGCAAGGGAAGTGGGGAAGACACGACGCTGGACATGAGACAGGCCCTGGACAAGACTAGGAGACAGGGTATGGGCAAGGACTAGAGTAGGAATGTGGGACCTGGACGAGGAACTAGGAACCTGGACAAGGACTCCGAGCCAGAGACGGGACAGGGACCCGGAACTTGGGACTTGACTCGGGCTCAGACTCCGGATCCAAGCGTGGACTGGACGTGGGGGCAGGACTCCAGGACTGGACGAGGACACGAAGTTCAGACATGGTCTTGATCGAGGGAGAGCAGGAACGCAGAGCCTAGGTCAAGAGTGAGCAGGAACGCAGAGCCTAGATCGAGGGAGAGCAAAGCAGAAGTGGGGAGAGGCGTAGCCGGACACGGTCACTAACCCTGGACGAGACCAGGACTCAGGGCCTTGGCCAAGATAGGATTTGCACACGGACTGGAACCTCCGCGGAGCCTAGGACAGGGACAGCAACGTCCTCGGAGACTTGGACACGGAATGGAACATCTTTAGTGCCTTGGGCACGGGATGGAATCTCCCTGGAGCCTAGGACAGGGACTAGAACCTCCTCTGAGACCTGGACAGGGGCTAGAACCTCCTCGGAGCCTTGGACACGGGATGGAACCTCCTCGGAGCCTTGGACACGGGATGGAACCTCCTCGGAGACTTGGACACATAATAGCATTTCCTCTGACCCTTGGACTTGAGCACAGAACACAGAGCCGTGAACCCTGCTTGGGAACCGAACGTAAGGCGGGCCTGATCACAGTCAGGACCCCTCCGTGGAGACGGGACAAAGGGCCAGGACTCATACACAGACACTAAACACAAGAACATAAAGAGACATTTCCAAGCTCAACCGTGGATAGTTCCATTTGTTGGCGTGGCAAGGCTCCGGTCTCATTCCGGCGGTTGAACTTGACGGCGATCCAAGCGAGGACGCAGGCACAGGTAGCCGGCAAGGCTTCAGGCGCGGGTAGTCGGCAAGGCTTCAGGCGTGAGTTGCAGGCAGTGCTTCAGGCGTAGTTTGCAGGCAAGGCTTCAGGAGGAAGGAAGGGAACAGTCCAGCCTCAGGGTAACGGCAAAGACTGACTGACTAACCCAACGGAGGCAAGGACGGCAAGGGACAGATACCATCGTAGGGTAATGGCAAACACGGACTGACTTACCCCACAGAGGTGAGGACAGTATACCGCCGAGACGAACCAGCAAACAGACTCGAACCAAGGGCCACTTAAATTCCAGCCCAAAATGAGAAATTCGTCCCTGTGATTAAACCCAACTGAAACAACGGGCAGCCGGAAGACCCGGAGTCCAGCGTTCACGACTGGACCGTGAAACGGAATCCGGACTTCACGGACCGGCCCATGACATTCTATCCATTTTCCTTTCCTACTTTGTGCCCTGCAGACCCAGCAAAGTAGTTGTGAATCACCTGCACCTTCCTGCTGAATCACGTAATTTCTATAACATCGCGACCAGAACTTAACACAATATTGAAGGAGCAGTCTCACCAATGCCTCATTGTAACATTGTAACGATAGCTTAAGCATAGCAACATGACATCACAGTTCTCATACAAAACGCCTTAGTCCACGGAGTCAACCGTTCTGAATACTGTTTTTTACGATGCTATAAAATAAGACAGAGACTCCGATAACACAATATGTTTCCTGCAAAATCACCAGCGTCACTCAATCTCAGTTACTTCTGAGAATGTATTTCCATATCTTTTAATGTGGGTGCGCAAAGTTATGCAAATCCGATAGGAATCTGGAAATGAAAGTGCAGTACATTACAATTTCATTGGATGTTCTTTGTCACCCTTTGTCATCAGGACATAGAGCAGGAACGTTTAACTTCAAGACATGAAAGCAGTTGAACTGCTTTGATCCACTTAGTAATAAAATAAAAATGAGAAGATTGATCTCTGTCTTTTCTAAGGCAGTTGCTAACTATGATAAACAGTTTTCATCCGTAATTACTGATAAATGATGGAGTCTTAGAGTAGTTAGCAGCAAAGAAAGACAACAGAAGTTTGCTGGGCGCGCGGAGTGCTACTTGGTGGAACAACTACAGAGAATCCCAAGGATATCACTTCAATAGTTTCTACAGTCCGGAGGACTGCGACCGAGCTGCTGAAGTTTTTTAACTTCTTAAGAAAACAATAGAAGCAATGAAAAGACAGCATTACGCATTCGCCTGAGGCAAGTTCCACAGTTTTATTTCAACGATACCGTGAGTGGACTTAAAGTACAAAAATGTAATTACCCAGAGTTCTCCGAGTGTTGCAGTATAGATGATGAATGTGGCCACACCTTTATTCCATGTTGATTTTGCTACTTTTGTTTCCCGTGTTAATCTAGGTTTCTTAACCTATGTCTCCAGGAGAAATTTGATATACGTCTGAAAGCAGCAACACAGGTCGTTAACTCCACAAGAAGACTTAAGGGGCATAGGCAGAGAATAGAACAATGGAACAATTGTGGCAAACATCTTTTAAGTAACGTACTAGTTCCTGACTGCTGATTTGGGTTTGATTGCAGGAGAGGGGCTTCAGAAGATGTGGCACAAGTAATCTGTGATCGTCACTGTCCTTGACAGTCAGACGTGCTGTTGTTGAAATTTCCCTATTTCTTCAGAATCTCCTTCTCATAATCTCTGCGTGTGTTTCCCAGCTGCACAGACAACTTTTCACATCAAAGTTTTGACCTGTCTTCTATTGCTTGCAATGGTAGGGGCAATTTAATCAATCGGGGAGACAGCTGCTACGTTTCTCCTAATTGCTGGTCAATACCTATGTGCAGCAAATATATAATAGATTTGTACAGCACGAATAGATCAATACAGACCCATACATTCCAGGACATTCTCCCTTCACATTACTAGCAACAGAGTGGAGGTACAGGGTCCTAAAGACTAGATGTAACAATTTTAAGAGCATCTTCCAGCATGCTCCATGAGCAAAAGTCAAAATTTTTTTATTTGCTGCTATAAAATTACTTTCTTTCTCTGACTCTCAATGGATTACTCTATTGTCCCTCGTCCAATAGTCACCTCCCTTTTCCTTTTACTTCATCCTCTGAAGTGGTTGCAGTTGTATGAGCTCGGGTACAAGGACAATGCAGCATAGTCCATTTGTTTTCCTACTCTCACAAGTCTTTATGAACACATTGTTTAAGGTTTTCTTTTTGTTTCCTCCTTTTCACACACTCTCTCTCTTTTCTTTATCTTTTGCCCAACTCTCACTGTTTATTCTGTCCTTTAAATCATTCTTTTCACATTGTCATTGCCCTATTCCTGCTTTCATTTTTTTCTTACCTTTTCTCTTTACATAATTACTTCCACTTTCTCTCCTTCTATCGGTCCTCACGTTTTATATCTTTCCTCATTCCCTCTCTAACTTTCCTCCACTCCTTTTCCCTATAATCCTTTTCTCCCCTCTCTTTTTCCCTTCTTCCCTCTCCCTTACACCTTCATCCGACTCACTCACCTACTCTCCTTCATTCCTTACACTGCTCCAGTTCTTCTTATGTTTTCTGTCTCTCTTACCTACCATCCTTCTTTCCTTATTGTCTCATTATTTTATTAATCCCTTTTTAAAATTCTGTTTTTTTTTCAATTTCTCCCATTTTAATATTTTCCATTTGGGCCAATGGAATGAAACATATCGACTTTACATTGCTATTTATAATCTTTCAAGAATTTAGTATTCGACTTAATTGGGATTTAACAAATCAAAGTTAAAGTGGACAATCAAATAAATATTATAGAATTGTTTGGAACTACAATTTATATAAAATACAGTACTCTATAGACAATTACATCATTAATTAAGTTTATTAAATTTCAATGGAATGAAACCAGTCCACATAAAACAGCAAACATCAATTTAGCTTGTTTGAAGAATTTAATATGCTTTGCAATGTCGTGACCTCGGACTAGACGGCCATTAGTCACAAAATCAAACAAATATAACAACATGATACAATTCCATTGGTCACACTGAATACTTTACAGCCAATTACTCCATTGCTTTATTTAAATTCATCTCAGTGGGTTGAAATTGATCCATTCTCCATTACAACTTCCTATTGAAACTTTTCTTTACAATACAGTGGGCTCTAACTAATCCAGATTAAGATATACAATCAGGCAGACATTAAAAATTATAATAAATAATTTCCAATCACCCTTATATAAAATAACGTACTTTCCAAACAGTTAACTGACTGTTTTACTGTAGTTACTCTCAGTATTATAGAACATATCCTTGTAGCTTTGTTGATTTAGTTGGCATTGAACATAGAACAGTAATGCAAAGTAACTGAAGCCTCAGTGCACAGCTTCGTTTTGAGATAATAATTTTAATAATATCTCTTGTTCCTAGTCTGTATATGCTCCATAATTCCCTATTCCCTGCCTATTCAAGCACCAATCTAATATGTTCTCAATAGCCTCCATAATACGACTACCATCACATAGACCCTTGGCAGAAAATTCCAGGTTTCTAGCGTTCGCTGTGTAAAAGGTTTATCCCGCGTCTCTATCTTGAATTTATGACCCTAAACTAAAATGCATGCCTTAAATGCTCTCCTTAAGTGTACTAGATATTTGGACTTGGTGATCAAGATGCTGTTTTCAAGTCTATCTATCTGTTAAGCGAGCGAAACCAAGCCCAGAACATAAAAACATAAAACATTTCAGCCTATGAGTAGGCCCTTGGTCTAGAATGCTCTTCGGAATTAATGAGTTGAGCTAACTAAGCAAATTAAGCTAATGATACTTAATATCGGTTGCCTACACATTGCACACAGCATCCATTCTCCACATATTAATGTGCCTATATGAGAAACTTATAAATGCCTCTATCATAGCTGCTAAAGCTGTCCACTCTATGCATCTAGTATCCGTCGAAACTTCTGTTGTGTCCCCACATAGCATCTGCTGCTTTAACCAAGTTAAGTTTGTCCAACCTTTGCTCATAGCACATACACATCTTCCAATCCAGGTATCATCCTGGGAAAACTACGCTCTACCCTCTCAAAAGCCTGTACATTCTTCCTTCAATAGGTAGACCGGGAATGAATGAAATTCTCCAGATGCATCCTTAACAGACCTTTATTACTCTGCAATGTAACTTTCAGACTCTTGAGCTCAGTGTTTGACAGACAAACGCAAGATTGTTGTGTACCTTCTATATCATCCTATCGATATCAGCGGTCAGTTTCAGGGAGTTATGCTCCTGTACCTGCTAGATTCTTCTTCTAGTATGTCAACACTGTCAAGAGTCTTTCTATTCAATATATTCATTTATTTAAAGTTTTTTTTCTACAAAACTCAGCACGTCACGTTTTTCCGCATTAGACTCAACCTGCCATTTTGATGCCCATGCCGACAGCTGATATAAACCTAATTATAACCATATAACAATTGCATCACGGAAACAGGCCATCTCGGCCATTCTAGACCGTGTTGAACGCTTACTCTCACCTAGTCCAACCTACCCTCATGCAGCCCATAACCCTCCATTCCTTTCCTGTCCATATACCTATCCATTTTTTTTTCTTAAATGACAAAATCGAATCTGCCTTTACCACTTCTACCGGAAGCTTGTTCCACACAGCTACCATTTTCTGAGTAAATAAGTTCACCCTCGTGTTACCCCTGAATTTTTGCTCCTTAACTCTCAAACCATGTCCTCTTGTTTGAATCTCCCCTACTCTCAATGGAAAAAAAAAGCCTATCCACGTCAACTCTATCTATCCGCCTCATAATTTTAAATACTTCTATCAGGACCCCCTCAAACTTCTACGCTCCAAAGAATAAAGACCTAACTTGTTCAACCTTTCTCTGTAACTTAGGTGCTGAAACCCAGATAACATTCTCGTAAATCTTTTCTCTATTTTGTTGGTATTTTTCCTATAATTTGGTGACCAGAACTGTACACAATACTCCAAATTTAGCCTCACCAATGCCTAGATCGCTCTGTTTTACTGCATTCCTCAGTACGTAACATTTACCATGTATTTCCTATTTTGATTAGTTCTTCCAAAACGTAGCACCTCACACTTATCTGCATTTAACTCCTTCTGTCATATATTTAGCCCACTCTTCTAACTGGTCTAAATCTCTCTGCAAGCTTTGAAAACCTGTTTCATTATCCACAACGCCACATATCTTAGTATCATCTGCATACTGACAAATCCAATTTACCACCCCATCATCCAGATTATGAACGTATATGGCAACCAACATTGGACCCAGTACAGATCGCTGAGGCACACCACTAGTCACTGGCCTCCAAGCTGACAAACAGTTAACCACCTCTACTTTCTGGCATCTCCCATCCATGTTCTTTTTCAATCTTTTTATTGAATTTCATATATAAAAAAATATAATAATAAATAGGTTATAAATGCATAAGACTTGAAATTGAATTAATAGTAGGATAACAATATCCTATTAAAATAGCAACAGAAAAACATAGTACATTATCAATCAAGTCTATAATAATTATATGAAAAAAATAAAAATAATCATCAAAAGGAAAAGAAAAATTTATAAAAATACAGGCAAAAAATATAAAAAAAAATACTAAACTAAACTAACATGGGCAATAATAACAGTTTATTTGTATATGATAGTGCCAAAAACTCCGGAACTCCATACCTGAACAAGAATAAGTAAAGAGAAGGTCTGGAAGAGGCCAAGTTAATTCATATGAAAATGTCGAATGGACGGTCCCCAAGTTTCTTGAAATTTAATTGATGAGTCAAAAATAGTGCTTCTAATTTTTTCCAAGCTCAGAAAAGAAATAGTTTGAGAGAACCACTGGAACGTGGTAGGAGGATTTACTTCTTTCCAATTTTGTAATATAGACCTTCTGGCCATTAATGTTACAAAAGCAATCATTCGTCTAATTGAAGGGGAAAACTGATTATCGTCCTCATTTGGTATACCAAAAACAGCAGTAATAAAATGAGGTTGTAAATCGATATTCCAAATTGAGGAAATGGTAGCAAATATGTCCTTCCAATAGTTATGTAAAGTAGGACATGACCAAACCATGTGGGTCAATGAAGCCACATCTGAATGTCATATGTCACATTGAGGGTTAATATGAGAATAGAATCGAGCAAGCTTATCTTTAGACATATGAGCTCTATGTACAATTTTAAATTGTATTAAAGCATGTTTAGCACATATAGAAGAAGAATTAACCATTTGTAATTTTTTTTCCCATTTTTCTATTGATATATTATATTGAAGTTATTTTCCCATTCTTGTTTAATTCTACCGGATATTTCTGGTTGTATCTTCATAATCATATTATAAATAAAAGCCACTAATCCCTTCTGATAGGGATTTAAGGTAAAAATCATACCTAAAAAGTCCATTGAAGTTGAATTGGGGAAGGATGGTAGAATTTTATGTAAAAATGTTCTAATTTGTAAATATCTAAAAAAGTTAGATTTAGGTAACTCAAATGTGTTGGAAAGTTGGTCGAAAGACATCAAATTACTTTCAAAGAAGAGATCATGAAAGCATTTTATACCTTTCCTTTTCCATATGCTAAAGGCTTGATCTGTCAAAGAAGGTTTCAAAAATAAATTAAGTAAAATAGGGCTATCAAGAACAAAGTTTTTCAGAGTAAAAAATTTACGAAATTGAAACCAAATTCGTAATGTATGTTTGACAACAGGGTTGGATATCTGTTTATTGAATTTAACTAAATCGGCAGAAAGAGAAGAACCCAGAACGGAGAATAGAGAATATCCCTGTGCCTCCTTGCATTCTAAATTTACCCACTGTGGGCACAATGGTGAATCCAAATCGGATTTCCAATAAATTAAGTTACGAATATCATTCGCCCAATAGTAAAATCTAAAGTTAGGTAGAGCTAAACCATCATCTTTTTTAGATTTTTGTAATTGCCTTTTACATAACCTAGGATTTTTATTTTGCCACACAAATGAAGAAATTTTTGAATCAATGTTCTCAAAAAAAGATTTAGGAATAAAAAATGGTAAAGCTTGAAATAAATATAAAAATTTCGGTAGAATCATCATTTTAATAGCATTAATCCGACCAACTAATGATAAGGATAAGGGAGACGATCTTGTAGTAAGTTGTTGAATTTGATAAAGCATAGGTAGAAAGTTCAATGTAAATAAATCTTTATATTTCTTAGTAATTTTTATACCTAAATAGATAAAGTTATCATCAACAACTTTAAATAGCGTCCTTTCATTCAATAAAGTTTGCACGTTTAAAGGGAATAAATCACTCTTATCCAAGTTTAGTTTATAACCAGAAAAACCACCAAATTGAGCCAACAAGGATAAAATAGCGGGAATAGACCTGTCAGGATCAGAAATATATAACAACAAGTCATCAGCATAAAGTGATAACTTGTATAATTTCTCATTACGGGCAATACCAAAAATATTAGGAGATTCACGAATAGCAAGGGCTAAAGGTTCTAATGCAATATTAAACAATAAAGGAGTTAAGGGACAACCTTGTCTCGTACCACGAGCTAATTGAAAGAAAGAAGATCTGTAATTATTTGTAAGAACAGAAGCAACAGGTTTATGATATATTAGTTTGATCCATGATATAAAATTAGGATTAAAATTAAAATATCTCAAAGTGTTAAATAAGTATACCCATTCAACTCTATCAAAAGCTTTTTCAGCATCTAGTGAAATAACACATTCTGGAATTGTGGGTGATGAAGTATAAATTATATTAATCAATTTTCTAATATTAAAAAAGGAATACCGATTCCTAATAAAACCAGTTTGGTCTTCTGAAATAATCTGTGATAATACCTTTTCTAACCTAATAGCTAAAATTTTTGTAAGAATCTTAGAATCTACATTCAATAGTGATATAGGGCGATAAGATGCACATAAAGTGGGATCCTTATCTTTTTTTAAGAATTGGAGAGATAGTAGCTTCATAAAAAGACTGAGGTAATCTCTTCTTAACAAATGCATCATTAAAAATTTCACATAACCAAGGGGAAAGCAAAGAAGAAAAAGTTTTTAAAAATTCTATAATATAACAATCAGGACCAGGAGCTTTCCCTGAGTTCATTGATGAGATGGCCTCTCCTATTTCGGCCAGAGAGATAGGAGCATCAAACAAGCTACGATCTTCATCTGTCAGTTTGGGAATATTCAAATTGTTAAAAAAGTTATCCATCATGGACAGATCGCCGTCAAATTCTGATTGATATAAAGATTTATAAAAATCTTGAAAAGTGTTATTGATTTCTTTATGATCAGTAGTCAGATTGCCGTCTTGTTTACGAATTTTAGTAATTTGTCGCTTAGTCGAAATAGCTTTTAATTGGTTAGCTAATAATTTACCAGTTCGATCACTATGGATATAAAATTGGGCCCTGATCCTAATTAATTGATTCTCAATTGAAGAAGATAATAATAAGCTATGCTCCATTTGAAGCTCAACTCTTTTCTTATAAAGTTCTTTGGTAGGAGTCATGGAATAAATCTTATCAATTTCTTTAATTTTATCCACTAATAAAGCAATATCTAAATATCTTTGTTTTCTTTTACCGACGGAATATGAGATAATTTGTCCACGGATAAAAGCCGTAAAAGAGTCCCAAAGTATTCCTCTGTCAATCTCTTCTGTATAGTTTGTTGAGAAAAACAAGTCAATTTGCTGTTTTATGTAGGTGATGAATTCTGGATCTTGAAGCAAAGTAGCGTTAAGTCTCCAAGATCTAGTATTATTGGAAAAGTCCGAAATCTTGATAGATAACTTCAAAGGTGCGTGATCCGAAATAGCACTGGAATCATATTTACAATCAATAACATCTGTTAATAAACGATGATCAATATGAAAATAATCAATTCTAGAATAACTGTGATATACATGTGAAAAAAACGAAAATTCTTTATCTGTAGGGTTCAAAAACTGGCATATTTCAGTAATTCCCAAATCAACCATAAAAGAATTAATAAGTGAGGCTGATCTATTCGGAAGAATTCGAATAGGTTTAGATCTATCCATTGAAGGATTCAAACAACAATTGAAATCTCCACCCATTATCAACATATATTCATTTAGATTAGGAAGGGAAGTAAATAAACGTTTAAAGAATTCAGGGCAGTCAAAGTTCGGAGCATAAATATTAAATAGAACCACTTTTCGATTAAAAAGTAAACCAGTTATCAACAAAAATCTGCCCTGTGGATCAGAAATAATTTCATGATGTGTAAACGAAATTGAAGGGTCTATAAAAATAGACACACCCCTAATTTTGGCGGTAGAATTCGAGTGAAATTGTTGACCTTACCAGAACCTAAAAAAGCGTTGATTATCCTCCCTCCTAATATGGGTCTCCTGTGCAAAAATAATATTAGCATTTAGTCTATGGAATACTTTAAATATTTTTTTTACGTTTAATCGGATGATTTAAACCATTAGTATTAGTATAGATAAAGTTAACAGACATCCATCATGCCAATATTGATTGTGTATATCATAAAAGGTTAAAAAGACACATAACCCATAAATCAGGAAGAAGGAAAAATGATTCAGGAGCAACTGGAGAACATGCCACCTCAACAATATTAATAATTTAAAGTCGGCCCATAAACTAAAAGCAAAAAAATAAAAAAACAAAAGCGTGAAAGAAGATCCCTACCCCCTCCCCCAACCACACGGAAAAAAGCCAAGCAGCAGGCGCACAAACTAACACTAATATTAGCCCCATTTTCAAGATGGCGACTTCATGAAAAGAAAGAAAAGAGAAACAATATAACACCCAGATATAAATACAGGGTTGTAAACAAAAAGAATATATATCAATCAAAATGAAGAAAATATATAAAAAAGCAAAAAATCATTAATAAAAATATAGATAACCATTGGTTTAAAATAGTGTAATATGCCTTTAAAAAAATTCCATATTCAAATATAAGGAAATGACGTTTCAAAAACAAAGACTTATGGGAAGAAGAAACGACATTTTGAAAGGACCATATTACAAAATATAGATGTAAATTCACCAATCTTTTTTTTAAAAAAAAGGTTATCAAAATAGAATTTAAAAAGGGTACAATAACCACTACAATATATATATTAAAAAAGGTTCAAAAATTCAAAACATTCGTCCCATTCTCAAATACAGGCAAATAAACGCTTACGGAATGCAAAGTCTTATGGGAAGAAGAAACGACGTCTTGAAAAATAAATCATTATTACAAAGTCTTAACATGTATATCTAATCCAGAGGGAAAAATAATTAAGAAAAAAGACATTATAGTAAAGTTAAAAAAGCATCTTAAATCATGATAATAATAAAAAAAACAGGTCTACAGACCAAAATAAAAAGTTATACCGCAGCTTTATAAGTTAAAGCCTAAAACGGAATGGCGTCTTCTCTCCAAAAGTTCTTCCACATAACACATAGTTCAAGTTGGACTAGAAGAGTGATATTCTTCAACGAATTTCTTCGCTTCTTCCGGAGTATTAAAGAAACGCTGACTGTTGTCGCTCAACGTAATTCCGAGATTCGCTGGATATCTTAAAGCTTGTTTAAGTCCAATCGAATGAACCTCCGTCATCAGCGGTTTAAAAGCAATTCTCGCCCTCATTACCTCGAATGAATAGTCCTCCACAATACGAAAGTTGTTGCTTCTGTGAGAAATCATACCTTCCTGACGAGCTAATCGAATTAGAAGCTCTTTCTCCCGAGGATAATGGAGACGGACAATCACAGCTCGTGGCTTGTCTTTCGCAGCCGAAAATCTCGAAACTCTGTGGGCACGATCAATAGTAGGTTTAACCCGCAAAGCGTCCTCGCCAAAAAATTCCCACAATAAATTAGAGAAATATTCAGTTAAGTCACCAGACTCGAGATTTTCGGGAAATCCAATAATACGCAAATTCGGTCTGCGAGACCGGTTTTCAAGATCGGTGATTTTAAACTTATACTGCTCCACTATTTTAGCGGTCGATCGTACCTTCTCCTCCAAAGTTTCGGTTGTACGTATTTTTTCACAAATTATCTTGTCAAGAGCCGCAAACTTTTCTTCATGGCGTTCAATAACTGCTGCCTGCGATTGAAGCTTGATATCAAATGATTTAACGACTTCTTCAAGCTCCGACATTTTCGCAGTAAGTTTGTTTTCCAGACTTGCAAGTTTAGTATCCAGAAGATTGGAGATTGCATCGAGAGTTATAGGGTCTTTAGACGATTTCTTAGGTACAGACATTTTAAGTTTGAAAATATTAAATCCAGTGTTATTTTTAAAAAGAGAAATAAATCGTAAATATCAACCCATATGATTAAGTACGAAAAGATTTGATTAAAGGGTGGTTATAGCTTAAAAAATGAAGAGCGCCTAAAAGGCAGATGTCTACGTCGCCATCTTGAAACTCCACCCCTCCCATCCATGTTGAATCCATTTTTCTACTTCAATATTAATACCTAACGACTGAACCTTGCTAAATAACCTTCCGTGTGGAACCTTGTCAGATGCCTTACTAAAGTCCTTATAGACAAAATCCCATGCTTTACTCTCGTCAACTTTCCTAGTAATCTTTTCAAAAAAATCAATAAGATTTGTCAATCATGACATTCAACGCAAAAATCCATGTTGACTGTTACTAATCAGATGCTTTCTGTCCAGATAATTCTATATACCATCTCTAAGAATACGTTACGTTAATTTACACACCACTAACGTCAAACTTACAGGCCTATAATTGCTAGGTTTACTCTTAGAACCGGTTTTATACAATGGACCCACAGGAGTAATACGCCAATCCTTCGGCACCATGCCCGTCTCTAATGATATTTCAAATACATCTGTCAGAGCCCCTGCTATTTCTATACTAACTTCCCTCAAAGTCCTTGGGAATATCATGTCAGCACGAGGAGATTTATCCACTTTTATATTATTTAAAAGCGTCATTACTTCCTCTTCATTTATCATCATAGTTTCCATAACTACCCCACTTGATTCCCTTACCTTATACAATTCAATACCCTTCTCCTTAGTGAATACCGAAGAAAAAAAAGTCTTCAGAATCTCCCCATCTCTTTTGGCTCCAGACATAGCTGTCCACAATGATTAAATTAGGGGCCAATTTTATTTTTCAATAACCTTTTGCTATTAATATAACTGTAGAAACAGTTTGGGTTTATTTTCACCTTACTTGTCAAAGCAACCTCATATCTTCCTGTAGCTTTTCTAATTTCTTTCTTAAGATTCTTTATACATTCTTTATATTCCTCGAGGACCTCATTTACTCCAAGCTGCATATATTTATTGTAGATCTCCCTCTTTTTCCGAACCAGGTTTCCAATATCCCTTGAAAAGCATGCTCAAACTTTTAACCATTCCTTTCAACCTTGCAGGAACATAAAAATTTTGTACCCTCAAACTTTCACCTTTAAATTATCTCAATTTCTCATGATATCCTTCCCATAAAACAAATTGTCCCAAACCACTCCTTCTAAATCCTTTCGCCTCTCTTCAAAGTTAGCCTTTCTCCAAATAAAAATCTCTAGCCTAGGTCTCCTATCTTTTTCCATAACTATATTGAAACAAATGGCATTGCGATCACTGGACGCGAAGTGCTCGCCAACACATACCTCTGTCATCTGACCTATCTGATTCCCGAAGAGGAGATCCAACACATCCCCTTCTCTAGTTGATATCGCTATGTATTGCTGCAAAAAAACTATCCTGCACACATTTGACAAACTCGAAACCAGCCAACCCCTTTACAGCATGGGATTCCCAGTCTATGTATGGAAAATTAAAATCTCCCACCTTGTGCTTACTGCACATACCGGCTATCTCCCTACAAAATTTCTTCTTTAATTATCGCTCCCCATTAAGTGGTTTATAATACACCCCTGTAAGTGTTACTACACCTTTTCCATTCCTCAATTCCACCCAAATATTCTCCCTACACGAGTCCTCTAATCTATCCTAGCAAAGCGCTGCCGTCATATTTTCTCTGACAAGCAATGCAGCACCTCCCCCTCTTGTCCTTCCGATTATGTCACAGCTGAAGCAACGAAATCCAGGAATATTTAGTTTCCAATCTCACCCCTCCTGCAACCATGATTCACTAATAGCTACAACATCATATTTCCTGGTATCAATCGATAATCTAAGTTCATCCACCTTTCTTACAATGCTCCTAGCATTAAAATAAATACAATTAAGAAATTATCCACGTCTTCCTCTCCGTTTATCTCTAACAGTGCAAAGAACTTTACTGTCTTCTTTTTCTTCCTTCTCCCATACATCTGTTCCTAAGCTCTAATGTGTGCCATAGATTATGATTCCATCAAATATTCCAAAATATTTTCTGAGAACTGTACCACAAGCCATTCGGGGAGTCCTGTAATCTTTTTGCTAAGTGCCATCATAACAGAATATTTATTGAAACAGGTAATCATTTGGAAGCCAGTGGTTTGGTATATCTCAAGGCCTTTGAAGGTAGATGTTCTCAGATGCTTGGTAGTGGTTTCCATGGATACCAGAAACACATTTAAGTCTGCTAAGAAAATCTGCTGCATGGACTCAGATTGCTCGGTGCTTAGAAATCAATGCTGGTGCCCTCTACCTGTCTGAAGTTGTTACTGGAATTGGTATATTTGGAAAAAGAGCAATTGATTCAGTCCAAATGAGAATCGAACCACAATCAATGATCACTGGTGCTGTAAAGTGATTACATTAGGCTCTATGCTACCGTGCTGCCTAAGTGATTCAATACAAACATAATTGTATAATGAAATGGCAGTGACAAGCAATTACCTTTGTGGTTCACTTTATTAAAACCCTGTTAGTCAGAAATGCTTAAAGTTCCATCACTAATTTGCACCTCTACGTTGTTCTACATTGCAAATTAGCCAATTTCATATTTTTCCGACACAGAGGGAACTATATATCATTGTATGTGTACAAACAAATAAGTGTTATGAAATGGTTCTGTAATATTATTTACAGAAACTACTTTGCAACTCGTAAAGTCCTTGTTTTAATGTCAATAGAATGAAATAAATCAACACTTCATTAACTATTTGAATCTTGTAGCGTTTCTAATGATGCAGGTTCTATCTGACAAGGATTAATTGTACCTAAATGAATTAAAATATAAAGAACTATTTCTTACACAAGGTAAAGTACTTTACAACCAGTTACGTTATTGTATTATGGTACTTAATGTCAGCACGTTACAAACATATTCACTATGATTTGCATGAAGCCTTCTTTGTATTCAAAGGATTCTGCTTAATCAGAGTTATATTCCACAATCAATTAAACACCACCAAGGTTTTAGTCCTATTTCCTACATAACCTAAAGTTCTTTGCAGTCAGTTAACGCACTATTTTTCTCAGAGTTAATTAAAACGTTTAATCAATAATACAAACTCGTATTTAACCTATTCAACCTTTGATGATTCTTTTTGAGACAGTTGGCTGCAACTAAATAGGATTGTGTTGTGTAATGCAATGAACGGTGCCAAGTAATTCGACTGCATAAACAAAACAAAAGATAGCATTTTACAGCCAGGTAAATCAGAGATTTATTTTAGATAATGACGTTGGAATGACGCAATTCTGGTCGGCATTACAAATACCCATTTAGCTTATTTGAATTGTTCCTGCTGATTAATATAGAGTTCGCTATTATTAATCAAGCCGATTTTAGCATCTAAGACAGCAAATTAATCTGAGTATTTATTTACATAATATGAAACAATTAATAACCAATTACTGCATTGATTCATGTTAACTAGCGAAGTTGGAAATAAACTCATACATTCAACATAAAAAAAAAACAATTTAGACTCTTACGAGTTAGGATTCTTAGCGATATACTGTGTCTTACTCATGATGGTTAAATAGACCACTTAAATAAACTATACCATATTATGTAGAACCAATCTTTAAATAAAGTGAAGTCATATCCAATTGGTTTCTTCATGGATTTATTTTGCGCAATGTCTGTGGAATGGGGCATATTCATTGTAAGTGTTGAGCATCTACTTAACCTATTTAAGGGATTGACAATTCCTTGTGATACTGATGAGTATAACTGAGTAGTAGAACCAAATAAACTTTAGGAAGCAACAACAAATATTTTTTTTATATAAAGTAAAGTGATAATTAGTTAGTAATATTATTGTTTTATTTTACAAACGTTTGTAGTTACTATACAGTCCACATTGCAGTACACCCATATCGACTGTCGTTAAGTAGAACATCGTTTCCAAAATATTTATGAATCATATCCCTAAACTTCCACATACCACACTCGTGGGGTGCACAAATCTATTGCACCCAGGATAATCCATGGTACTCTTCTTAACTAATGGAACAACATCAGCCACCGAAGAATTCTCAAGCTGCATAGCTGTGGCTTGAAAATGGCCATCTTTTTTTTATCAAGACACATGAGTTTCTAACCTAGGGTAAATCCCATCAGCTGCTGGGTGCTGATCAGCATTAACGTTTTTCAAGAAACATAACACTACATATTGTATTATCTCAAAATGCCCAAGCATGTAGAATGCCCAACTCTGAACTCACAATCTTTTCCATACTTATTGGTAAATACTGACACTAAATATATACATATAACTGCAATAGAACGGGTATATAAAATCACCACCGGAAACACACTCAAAAAACTTCTCTTTACTTCAGTGGTGCTGGAGTCCAGATGGCGGAAAGCTCCAAGTTTTTGACGTGAACATCAACAATAGCCTGGTCTGATTCAGGCACTTAGGCACAGCTAAGTAAGCTCACGGTGTCTTAACGTCCTCAGGAGATTAACTAAATTTGGTACTCTCTCTTTGACCTTCACCATTTTTGATCACTGCCTCAGAGAATGCAACTTATCCAAATGTATCACGGCTTGATATAGGTAGTGCTTGGAGGACACCAAACCATGGAGGCTGTCTACACTTCTCGCTGTCAGAGTTAAACAACAAATATGATCAATTATACTACCCACCACGACTTTCTCTTTTCTACCATTCTAATCGGGCAAATATGTAAACGCTTAATAGGATGTTCTACCAGGCTTGTACTCATAGAACAGGCTTGTACTCATAGAACATAGAAATCTACAGCACATTGCAGGCCCTTTGGCCCACAATGATGTGCCGACCTCGTCACATGCTCGAAAAACATCCTAGAATTTCCGTACTGCATAACCCTCTTTAAGCTCCATGTGCCTGTCTACGCGACTCTTAAAAGATCCTACACTATACGCATTTACCACCGTCGCAGGCAGTGCATTCCACGAACCCACCATTCTTTGTGGAAAAAAACTTACCTCTGGCATCCGCCCCCCACCCCCGCGTACCTAGTTCCAAGCACCTTAAAACTATGCCTCCTCATGTTAGTCATTTCAGCCTGGGGAAAAGCCTCTGACCATGCACACGATCAATGCCTTGTACACCCCATCAGTTCGCCTCTCATCCTCCGTTGCTCCAAGAAAAAAAGGGCAAGTTCATTCAACATGCTCATATAAGATATGTTCTCCATCCTTGCAAATCCCTTCTGTACATTCTCTATACTATCGACATCCTTCCTGTAGTGAGATGATCAGAACTGAATACAATATTCCAAGTGGGATCTTGCTGAGGTCTCATGTAGCTGGAACATGACTTCACGGCTCTTGAACTCAATCCCATGGTTGATGAAGGACATCACACCAAACATCTTCTTAACAACACTGTCAACTCGTGCAGCTGTGTTAAGTGTCCTCTGGAGACAGACCCCAAGATTTCACTGATCCTCCAGACTGCCAAGAGTCTTACCATTAATATTAAGTTCTGCCTTCAAATGTAACCTACCGAAATGAACCACTTTGCACTTATCTGGGTTGAACTCAATTTGCCACTTTTCAGCCTAATTCTGCATCCTATCCTGTAATCGCCGACAATTCTTCAGGTTATCCACTACACCCTCCAACTTTTTTTGTCATTAGGATACTTACTAACCCAAACTTCTGCTTCCTCATCCCGGTCATTTATAACAATCACAAAAAGGGAAAGTCCCAGAATAGATCCCTATGGAACACTGCACGTCATTGTTTTCCATACAGAATATGAAACATCTACAATCACTATTTGCATTCTGTGGGCAAGACAATTCTGGATTCACAAATCAAGGTCTCCTTGGATCCCATGCCTTTTCACATTCTGAATGAGCCTTGTATGGGAAATTTTATCAAATGCCTTACTGAAGTTCATATACACTACATCCAATGCTCCACCTTCATCAATGTGTTTTGTTAATATCCTCAAAAATTCTTTCATGCTCATAAGACACGACCTACCAATTACAAAGCCATGCTGACTAACCGTAATCAGATTATGTCTCTCCAAATGCTCATAAATCAATAGACAATAGACAATAGGTGCAGAAGTAGACCATTCGGCCCCTCGAGTCTGCACCGCCATTCTGAGATCATGGCTGATCATTGACTATCAATACCCAATCACTACCTTGTCCCCATATCCCTTGATTCCCCTATCCATCAGTTATCCATCTAGCTCCTTCTTGAAAGCATCCAGAGAATTGGCCTCCACCGTCTTCCGAGGCAGTGCATTCCACACCTCCACAACTCTCTGGGAGAAGAAGCTCTTCCTCAACTCTGTTTTAAATAACTGACCTCTTATTCTCAATCCATGCCGTCTGGTACTGGACTCTCCCAACATCTGGAACATATTTCCTGCCTCAATCCTATCAAATCCTTTAATTATCTTAAACGTTTCAATCAGATCCCCTCTCAATCTCCTCAATTCCAGCGTGTACAAGCCCAATTTCTCCGATCTCTCTGCGTAAGACAGCCCTGCCATCCCAGGAATCAACCTAGTGAACCTACGCTGCACTTCCTCAATTGCCAGAATGTCCTTCCTTAAACCTGGAGACCAAAACTGTACACAATATTCCAGGTGTGGTCTCACCAGGGCCCTGTACAAATGCAAAAGGACGTCCTTGTTCTTTTACTCAATTCCCCTTGTAACAAAGGCCAACATTCCATTTGCCCTCATCACTGCCTGTTGCACTTGCTCATGCACCTTCATTGACTGGTGAACTAGGACTCCTAGGTCTCTTTGCATTTCTCCCTTACCATACTCAACACCGTTCAGACAATACTCTGCCCTCTTGTTCCTGCTTCCAAAGTGGATAACTTCACATTTATTCATATTGAATGACATCTGCCAAGTATCTGCCCACTCACCCAGCCTATCCAAGTCTCCCTGTATTCTCCTAACGTCCTCTTCGCATGTCACACTGCCACCCAGTTTAGTATCGTCAGCAAACTTGCTGATATAGTTTTCAATGCCCTCATCTAAATCTAAATCCTTCCTGTTTTTATCCTCTGCAACAACTTGCCTACAACTGAAGTAAGACTCACTATTCTATAATTTCCTAGGTTATCTCTATTTCTTATTTTAAACAAGGCAACAACATTTGATTATGCAAAGCTTATCGTCAGAGTCTTAGTAACCTCCCCACCCGCCTCCCGCAGTAGCCTGGGGTATATCTGTTTCGGTCCCGGTGTCTTAGCTTACTATAGACACCTCAAAATCTCCAACATACCCTCGTTCTCAATGTCTATACACTGAGGCGTTTCAGTCTGCTGTAAGTCATCCGCACAATTGCCAAACCACTTTTCACTGGTGAATAATGAAGCAAAGTATTTATTAAATATATCTGCTACCTCCTCCGACTCCGTGCACACGTTTCCACTATTTGTTTCCCTATCTGCTTCTCACTTATCCCTTCCTCTTTCTGACGTACACCAACAATGACTCAGTAGACAATCACTCCACGACTTCTTCCTTTTCTGCAACTGTGATACTATTCCTGATTAACAATGCTACTCCCCACCTCTTTCGCTTCCCTCCCTGTTTATTTTGAAATATCCGAAGTCCGGCACACACAGCAGCTATTCCTGCCCCTGAGACATCCAAGTGTCTGTAATGGCCACAAAGCCATAGTTCCATGTAGTGATCCACGCTCTGAGTTCATCCGCCTCGCTTATGATACTCCTTGCTTTGAAATAGTCACCTCTCAAGCCATCTAAATGAGTGCAACTTTTCTCTATCACCAAAGCTAGTTTAAACCCTCACGGATTGCATCAGTAAAACTCCCTCCAAAGATATTGGTTGCCCTCCAGTTCAGGTGCAATCCGTCCCTCTTGTACAGATCACACTTTCTCCAGAGAAGGTTCTAATCATCTAATAAATTGAAACTCTGACGCCTGCACCATCTCCTCAGCCACTCATTGATCTGCACTATCTTCCCATTCTGACATTCCTTAGCTCGTGGCACGGGGAGTAATCCGAAGATTACCACCTTGGAGGACTTGCTCTTCGGCCTCCTTCCTAGCTCTGTAAACTTATTGGGCAGGATCTCCACCCCACTCCCACCTATGTTATTGCTAACAACATGAACCTCGACCTCCGGCTACTCACCCTCTGCTTCAAGAATATTCAGCAACAGCTCAGAGATATGCCAGACCCTAGCACCTGGGAGACAACACACTACCGTGGCGTCTCTTATTTGTCTACCTAACTATCGAGTCCATTATGACTATTGCTCCCACTGCCTTCATCCTACGCTTCTGAGCTCAGAGCCGAACACAGTGTTATTGTTCCGGCTGCTGCTGCCCTTCCCAAATAGAGCATGCCCCTCAGCAGTACCCAAAGGGGTATACCTGTTGTTCAGGGGCTTGTGATCAGGGGGAACCTGCACTGTCTTCTTCCTCCCTTTACTTCTCTTGGTGTTCACCCATCTTCTCCAAGAATTCTGCAGTCTTGGTGTAATCACGTGCTTAAAAATTGTATCTATCATTTGCTCTGCCTCCCGAATGATGCAGTTCATTCAATTCCAGCTGTAGCTCCTTAACGTGGTCATTCAGGAACTGGAGTTGGCTGCACTTCCTGCAGGTGTAGTCATCAGGGAGATCATCCTGATCATGAATTCCCATATTGTACAGGAAGGGCATTCCACTGCCTTACCTGCCATCCTGCCTGCACTGTTCAATGGGCAGTCAACACCAAATCAGCAATAAGCAAATTAAAATCTAACCCTTATGAACTAATTCTTTGGCCTTAGCCTTTTTTCATCGAAGCCTCTTCAGTCAAAGCCTGACGCTCCTACTCTCACTGCTGGCCTACTCCCAGCAATGGCCGCCCCGCTTGTGTTTTCTGTACTTCTGTTCAGTCCGTACTCCTCTACTGCCTCCACTAATTGTCCCCTCCTCCCCCCTCAGAATATCCGAACGTCCACGAAGCCCTCATTTTATACAAGCCTCACTGATCTGCGAGCAACTTCCTCGAAGTGCTCTGCTCCCGTCGCTGATAGGCATTCCGGAATGCAAGTATTCAGCTAGTCTAAGATTATTGTACTTTCGCTCAATGCAATTAGATGGAGTCTTGTTATGAATTTGTAGCCTATCTCCTGCTTGTCCTGCACTTTTAACATTTTATTGTATATTGCGACCATATTTACCTGTTACTGCCCGAATGCACAGGTGTAATGGAATGATCTCAATGGACGGCATGCAAAGCAAGTATTTCACTGTACCTTGGTATATGTGACCACAATAAACCAATTTCAACCAATCGGATGCCTGAAATGCTGGTTGAGCTGAATAAATTAGTAGCCTGAACAGCCATTTGGAACAACCATGTGAGTAGGAGAGTTTTACTGGGCTCTGTACTTAATACAAGAGGTCACACTAGTTCACTGAGCAACACACTCATCATAGCCAAATGGGCACAGGGACCTGTTCCCATAGTCTATGACTCGATGGCTCTTTGACTCCTGTAAATCAAAATTACCAACTGACTTAAAACCTTAACATAAAGTATTTTCCAATCGTCATTTTATTGTTTGGCTTTAATTATGGCAATAACATGAAACATATCCATTCAACACCGCAAACACTCATTTAAAATCTTTGGCACCCTCTTTGTGATGCTATTGTTTTTAATTAATCAGGATTAGGTTCTACAATCAAATGGAGGTCACTAGAAGATTCGTAGCCATGAAATACCTGAAATAAAACATTTTATTACCTGTTAGTTAATTGTCTCATTTTAGATAATTTCAGCGGAAATGAAACATACTCACCCCCAGTATATATTGCAAATTCCCAGTTACCCTGCATGATGCAATCTGATTTTGTGTGTATGTGTGTGTGTGTGACACATTACTCCAGCTAATTAGGATTAATCTTTCTGACAAATCCAGTAACCTAAATTAATCGCAAGCATTCATTATATAACGAGTAGTTTGAGTTAAGCTCTAGATCATGGATTCCAACAGTATTCCAGCCACCTTAAAAAGTAATGAAAATATATTAAAAATAAGATATTAAACGGTTTCGCGGATGAACTAGAATATGGCGCCCAAGTCCGCAAAACGCTCTGCCGCCATGTTTAGTCTCTCCCACTCCATTACTATGAGCGCGTTCTAAAGTATCGCATCTTATTGTTTATAGCTCCAACCGTCATTCAGTGCATTTTACTGAGACGTCACACTATCAAACTAGAACTTTTTAGTAAACCTGGGAACTTTACTGGGAATGTGGAATCCAATGTGGAATGTAAATAGTTTCAATGAGCTGCGTGAACTCGACACAGGGAACCAGGGATTGAAGGGGTCAGGGCATTCGTGGACAGTAAGTGAAATGGACCGCAGGAAATGAGGCCCACGCATGTTAAAGTGAGCATTGGAACTAGGACTGCATCAAGTAACAGGGAGCATGGAATAGGTAGCCGGTCAACCAACGTTTGAACAGTGGTCGTATTGTTAATCACCATAGTTTATTATAATCCCTCATTTTCAGTTCCACTGATCTTGTGATAGACGCGTTCACAGGCTTCCTGTTGTAATCTTACAAGAGGAACACTGGAAGGAAATCTATCAGTTGTGTTAAACCTGCTTACGACACTACAGTGGAAGGATATTCACTCCATCCAATTTATCTCATTTCCCAGGAGAATAATCGAATAACTCTCATTCAGCACCTTTAAGTTTCTTCGGCTCCACAGTTCCTTTCTCACATGGTCATATTTAACTTTCATATATTACTTCCCACACGTGTGATTTACAGCTGACAATAAACTACCAGCACAGTTTTGGGATGAGGGAGCACATCATAAAACGTTGGAGCTAGAAATATTGAAGTACTGGCAGAGCTGAACAGCATAGCATGCCAGTGAGGCCACATCTGGAGCTTTAAATAACTTCGGTTTCTTAATTGAAGGAACGAGTCAGGAACCGACTAAGAGGAATATATTGGTCTCAGAAAACATTCGGATGTTGTCGTTACAGATAGTCAACATTGCATTGTGAAAGAAGTGTCATGCCTCAGGAACCTGAGTGAATACCTTGATGACGTGACAAAGCACATCGATGAAGCTAGAGCTGTGGAGTATATTGATTTTATTAATTTTACTAAGGCGTTTGACAATATTTCCCTATTCAAAATGTCAGGAAACATAGGGTGCAGGGAAAATTGTCTGTGTAGATACAGAATATGCATACCCTTTGAAGCCCGACTGTGGTAGCAGACGAGTGAACTTTCCCTGGAAATTGGTGAGCAGAGATGTTCCGCAGGGATCTATGTAGACCACTGTTCGCTGTCATTTTTATAATGATTTGTATATGGAAAGGAAAAGGGAGTTACTAAGTTTTCAGATTACATGAAGGCTTGTGGAGTGGTTGATACCGTGAAGTTTGACAAAGACTCAATGCAAAATTACGTTAAGAAGCGGCCGATTGAGTTTTATCCAGAAAAGTGTAAAATATTAATTCTGGAAGGTTGAATTTGAAGTTATTGGCAGTATTCCTGACAGTGTGGAGGAACAGAGGGATCTTCGCTCCAAGCCAGCAGATCACTCAAAGATGTTGTGCAAGTTGATAGGGTTGACAAGAAGGTGTAAGACATGTTGGCCCTCATTAGTCGGCGGATTAAGTTCAAGATCAGCAAGGTAATGATGCAGTTTTATAAAACTCTGATGTACCACACTTGAAGTATTGTGTTCAGTTTTTGTCGTTCCATTATAGGAAGAACTTTGAAATTTTAGAAAGCGTGCAAAGATGATTTATCAGGATTCCGCCTGGATACAAGGGCATAGTTTATGTAAATGGATTAAGCAAGCCAAGGTTTTTCTCTTTGGATCCAAATGGTGGGTAGAAGCAGGTGTGAGAAAAATGATAATTGCAATAGATGGAGTGGACATCCAGAAATTCTTAGTTCACCTGACAGGAATTTGTTTATATAAACGGGCAAAATTTTCAAGGTGAGTTGTGCGAACTATAGAGCCATGACAGTGTAAGCTCGTTGCACAGAGATTTAGATAACCTGCCAGAGGTGGTGGAAGAGGCAGATACAACAGGAGCAATTAGGAATCTCTTAGAGAGGCGTTGGGGGGATAACAAAATGTAGGCTTATGTGTGAGCCAGCATTTGGAGAAATGTTCAGATAGGTTGAAATTTCACATAGTATGCTTGGCCGAACAGTATGTACTGAGCTCAATGATTTATATGGTATGTTCTAAAGCAGACGTCCCATACTGTTTACCCTCACCGCTTTCCCCTGCTAATGGTCAGTGAACACCACGTTCAAAGTCAGTTTCTCGTCTGCTGTTACAATACTCTTGAATACACCTCTTGGACAGCAATCATGAACACTTGATCGCCCAGTCTGCCTGGTCATGGCCCGAATTCCACAGATTCTCCACTGGCTAGCAAAATAAATTCCTTAAATTCTCCGTTCTGAAAGGACGCCCACTTCTTAATGGGGTGAATGGTAAAGTCTAAGTAGAATTAGATGTGACATAACTGGTTTCAGACAGGGAGTGACTCTAAATTGCACACTGGTAGCAGGACCCATAGATACAACAGAAAGCTGAGAGTGACGCACGTAGCAGCACTCTAAGCCCTGGATTTTTTTCAAACCAAGGTGAAAGGAACAATACATTTTGCTTTAGTGTCAATAATCGTTACGGGGTTATGAGTGGATTTGTTCCAGTGCCATTACTGTAAATAAGTATGGCAACATTTGTGTTGACAATTTAAACTGTGCGATTAAACCAACTTTACTCAATGGGTTAGGTTAATACGAAATGCACAAATGAGACACAGAGGACTCAACTTTGTATTATGCCGGGGTGGATATTTTAACAAGCGTATTTCGGTGAATTTCAATGTACAATTCGTGTGAAAAAATATTCTAGATACGACAAGTATTAGAGGGATGGACATTAGTCAATTTTTATCCCCTTTCATTGGGCATTTATCATGTAATGATGGTAAGAATGCACTTCTGATTATCTCTCTTTCGAATATTGAGTGGAGCAGAGATTACCACAAGAAACTTGTTTATAGGGGCGAATATACGCAAATATTTCCGAGGTTCAAATTAATCATCATTAATCGGACAGAGCAGTACTGAGAACAGAGGGGTTGGTAGAGTAATAGGGTTCACAATGTAAGTCAGCAGCATGAACATGCTTCACATGCTTGGTGATCTAACAACGGGCTGCCCTGTTGAAAGTTTAAAGTTGATATGTTGGGGGAGTTATAACTGTTCATGAACCAGTAGTTCCGAGTCCCAAGCATCGTGTACTTCCCTTCCGAGGACAACTGCATGAAAAAGCCATATCCTGGGTGCTGGGGATCCATAATTGTGGAATTGTGGATGATGTTTCCTTGCGTCAATGCTTCGTGTAAGTGTACTCAGTGGTGGAGAGTGCTTTACCAGTGATGGGCTGGCTGATATCCATTACGTTTTGGAAGATTTTCAGTTCAAATGTGCTGGTGTTTCCAGCAAAGGCTATGGATGCAGCGGGACAATATAATCTCCACTATTCACCAACAGAAGTTAGTCAAAGATTTTCCATGTCATTCTGAATCTTTGCAAGCTCCCGAGGAGGCAGGAGCGCTGCGCTTCTTTCATTGTAATCTCACGATTGTGCTGCGCCCAGGACAGGTCCCCAGAAACATAAAACCGAGATTGTTTAGCTGATCCTCCCACACTTCGATGAGTACCGACTCAAGGACCTCTGGTATCTTCAACCTGAAGTCAATAATGAGCTCCTTGGTCTTGCTGACATTGAGTAAGATGTTATCATGACACCACTAAGCCTCAATCTCCCCCCTATGTACTGATTCGTCACAATATTTATTTCAGCCTGTGATAGTGGTGTCGTGGGCAAATTGAATATGGTCTTGCAGTTATCTTTAGACGCACAGCAATAATCCAAAAGTGATTGAAGCAGTGGGCTAACCACAGAGCCTTGAGTTGCACTTGTGCTGACAGAGATCGTGGACGAGATATTGTTGAAAATACGAACAGACTAGGGTCTGCAAGTGAGAAAATCAATTATCCAATTGTACGTGGGAGTTCTTAAAGCCAGGATCTTTGAAGCTTATTAATCGTTTTTGAGGGTATGATAGTATTGAGTACCGAGTTGTTGCCGATAAAGAATATCCTGATATATGGATCTTTGAGAGAATAGTCAAAGGGACAGATCTACATAGTTCGATTGCACCTGGAGGCAAATTGGAGCAGATCAAAATGGTTCCTCGGGCAGAAGGTGATATATTTTGGAAGGACCATCTTAAAACACTTACAAGAGAAAATCTAAAATGCAGAAAATCCGGGCAACACACGAAAAATGCTGAAGGAATTCAGCAGGTCAAGCAGCATATAGGAAAAGAGTATGGTCAAAGTTACGAGCCGAAACCCTTCGTTTCATCTAGTATTTTGTGTGTGTTGATTTTAAAACACTTAATCACGGTGGAAGTAAGTGTTGTTTCCGCTTTCCATTGCTGATTTTTTTTTTATTAGGACGAGTGCATATTCCATCAGGTCTCCTTCCTGAAGTCAACAATCAGTCCATTGGTCTCAGTGACGTTTGATATAATGTTGCTCTTGAAACACTCCGTATCCAGCTGATCAATCTTGCCTCCGTAGGCTACGTCTTCACCATCAGCAATTCTGCCAAACATAGTTGTGTCGTTGCCGTATTTATAGAAGGCGCTTGAGCTGTACCAAGCCGCACAGTACTGGATATATAGAGACTAGAGTTGTGTGCTAAGCACGTATCCATCAGCTGCGCCAGTGTTGATTGTCAGTGAAGAGTTGTTTATTCCGAATCATACAAGTTATGTTCTATTGATGAGAAAATCAGGAATCCAGTCGCTGAGTGTGGTACAGAGGACCAGATTTTAGAATTCTTTGATTACAACAGAGAGCATGGATTTGTTGAAAGATGAACGTAGTCAAAGGAAACAACAGTCTGGCGTAAGTAGTACAATTGTCCAGGCAATCCAAGGCCGAATGGAGATTGCATCCGCTCTAGACCTATTGTAGCGATAGGACGGGTCCCGGTCACTGCTTACACACGAGTTGATTCTAGCCATGACCCACTTCTCAAAGCAACTCATCGCAGTAGATGTGAGTTCCATTGGGGGGATAGTTGTTGAGGGCGCTTGACCTGACGTTCTGTGCACATCGTTACCCTTTTGCAACACATATATAAATCCAGGAACAGGAGGAGGGGGAGATTGGCCACAACAAACGAATATCTAAAATATGCGAACAACCAGCAGGAGCAAGGCTGGGGCAGTGGAAGTAGGCATAGGAAATGACTTTCTGTTGCCACGTGGTCAAAGTTATGGAGAAATGGAGAATGCATATCGGGCTGAACTAAGGGCAAAGGAAGGGCAACTGGAAAAGGCAAATAAATTTACCTCATGCATAAGTCTCAGGGAGGATCTATGAAATAATACTGCTGGTAGCGTAGGAACAGAGCCAATGAGAAGCCGGAACAGGTCTGTCAGATGAAACATCGTCAGATTATTCGTAAAACATCAATTAGATAATTCAGGAGTAGGATAAAAATTGAGAATTCTGGGAAGACAGCAAACAAAAACAGTGTAAAGATCTACCATCGCAACAGTCATGAGTCCTCGACCAAAACCTGGAAATTACATCAGGATCAAGACAATCGCCTGCTAGCTTAAAGCCCTTTTACCGGTTATTACATTTTCTTTTGTACAACTTTTCAGAGCAAGTTGGGGAGCCCTAGGTTTGCGCACATGTATTTAGGTTTATAAATCTAAGCGTTTCTTAACCGCACCAATCAAGTTATTTGTCAGTAATTACGGATTCTCTCGGTGTCTGATTAGTAATTATAATAGGGGTTAATACCAACAACCGATACATTACCTGTAGTATTCCAATTTATATCATTGGAAAATAGAAACTGTCACTCCTCGTCTCTCATTATCAAATAAACTTCAATAATTTTTCTACTAACACAAAGCCCGTTTACCAAACACTCCTCATGGTGCACTTCAACAAAACCAGGCATCATTCTGGTCACCAAAGCAGGAAAAAAATCTGCAAATGCGTACTTGTACTGATACAGTAGAGTCCTGATAAATAGTTTTGTACTGAAACGTCGACTTTTTAGTCTTTTCCACAGATGCTGCTTGTCAGTTTCTTTGCAATCTGAACGGGGCACGACTGTGCAAACGCGTCAAAGTCAGCCCGTGAGGCAGCGGGAGTGTTTAAAAAGCGAGCAGATTAACGGAGCGGGCGATGTAATAGCGGGCGATACGGTAGAGGGAGACAGAGTAGGAAGGCTTTGGTTCTAGCGGATTCGGCGAGCAGAGGCTGAGGACGAGCTACACTTCAAGTGAGGTAAGGCCGGGTCTGTCCTTTAATTAATTTAATTACCTTAGGGGTAGGTAATGGAGGCAGGAGTTAGGGCAGTTGAGTGCTCCGTTTGCAGTATGTGGGAAGTCAGGGCGATCACAATGATCCCTGATGACTACCAGCTGCAGCTCCTGGCAAACCGTGTTAGGGAACTGGAGCTGGAGCTGGATGAACTTAGGATCATTCGGGAGGCAGAAGCAGAAATAAAAAGGAGTTATAGGGAGATAGTCACTCCTAAGAGTCAGGAGACAGGTAGCTGGGTGACTGTCAGGAGCGGGAAAGGGTTTAGACAGAATCAGCAGAGCACCCCTGTGGCCTTTCCCATCAATAATAAGTCTACCGGTTTGGGTACTGTTGGTAGGAACGACCTACGAGGGACAAGTTGCAGGGGTTGCGTCTCTGGCACCGAGACTGGACCCTCAGCTCAGAAAGTACGGAGGGAAAAGAGGAGAGCAGTAGTGATATGGGATTCGGTAGTCATGGGGACAGAGACGAGGTTCTGTGGAAGAGATCGAAAACCCCGGTTGGTCTGTTGCCTCACTGGTACCAGGGTCCGCGATATCTCAGATCGAGTTCTTAGTATTCTTAAAAGGGATGATGAGCAGCCGGATGTCCTGGTCCATGTAGGGACCAATGGCGTGGGTAAGAAGAGTGAGGTGGTCCTGAAAGCTGAGCTTAGGGATCTCAGCGACAAGTTAAAGGACATAAACTCCAGGATAGAAATCTCAGGGTCTCTACGAGTGCCACGAGCAGGCGGGTTTAGAAATAGTAAGATAGCGCAGATCAACACGTGGCTGAAGAGATGGTTCAGCAGGGAGGGATTCAGATTTATAGGTAATTGGGCAGTTTTCCAGGGAAGGTGGGACCTGTTCCGGCTGGACAGTTTACATCTGAACTGGAGGGGAACAAATATTCTTGCAGGTAGGTTTACTAGAGAGGCTCCAGTGGTTTTAAATTAGATACAAGGCGGGAGGGGAACCAGAGTGAAGGAACAGATGTATGGGAGAAGGAATAAAAAGAAGACGGTAAAGTTGTTTGCATCGTTAGTGATAAACAGAGAGTAGAATGTGGAGAATTTATTAAATGTGTTTATTTTAATGCTCGGTGCATTGTTATATAAGTGGATGAGCCTAGAGCATAGACTGACACCTCGAAATATGATGTTGTGGCTATTAGAGAAATATGATTGCAGGAGGGGTGTGATTGTCAACTAAATATTCCTGAATTTCTTTGCTTCAACTGTGATAGAATCGGAGAGACAAGAGGGGAAGGTGTTGCATTGCTTGCCTGAGAAAATATTACGGCGGTGCTGTGGCAGAATAGATTAGAGGGCTCGTCTAGGGAGACTAATTGGACGGAATTGAGGAATGGGAAAGGTGTAGTAACACGTATAAGGGTGTATTATAGACCATCTAATGGTGAGCGAGAATTGGGGGAGAAAATTTGTATGGAGATAGTTGTTATGGATTCAGCAACGATAAATATATAAGTGAGGCAGGTTTTTTTAATAACAAATAAAACATTTATTAAACAGTAAAAAAACAAACCCCGAATGTAAACAAACAAT
The DNA here is from genome assembly GCF_030144855.1 of Hypanus sabinus. Classification (NCBI taxonomy): domain Eukaryota; kingdom Metazoa; phylum Chordata; class Chondrichthyes; order Myliobatiformes; family Dasyatidae; genus Hypanus; species Hypanus sabinus. Next base: position 118,234,056 of record NC_082713.1, on the reverse strand, counting down.
TAAGGTAACCAGATATCAGCTGCTGTGCGGCAGTTTAAAAACTTCTTAAAGCGATGTTGCAAAAAATGTTCTTCAAAGTAGTAAACACAAGGAATTTTGCAGATGCTGGAAATTCAAACAACAAAACACACAAAATGCTGGTTGAACACAGCAGGCGAGGCAGCAACTATAGAGAGAAGCGCTGTCGACATTTCGGGCCGAGACCCTTCGAAGGGGAAATAAAACCTTCCCCTCTTGTCCCTCTGATTCTATCACAGCTGAAGCAAAGAAATCGGGGAATATTTCGTTGACAATCACACCACTTCTGCAATCAGGTTTCACTAATAGCCTCTAGATGCTGCCGGGACTGTTGTATTCCACCAGCATTATGTGTGTGTTGTTCTTCAAAGTAGCACACCAAAAGTTCAAAATGCTTACAGTCCATTAAAGGAGAGACTTTTTAGACGATTTAAATTCTCTTTCACGTCGTGTTGTTGCGGTTCTCAGTTGAAATATACTTTTCCCGGAGATTTTACGAAGATGAAAATGAAATGGCTTAAAGGCACTGACCTTTCCTTGGCAAAACTGCACCCAACCCTTTCTGCTATTCACAGGGGTTAACACGGGCACAGCCAACGAATTCCTTCCGAATGAGGATCAAACAAGGTCGAACCTGTTTCACCGCCGAAATCGACTTTCCTCGATCTTTTAGCTCCCGAACTTCGATCTTCTTTCTCCACTGATTTTTAACTGGCAGTATTATAAAGAAACTGCCGGCAATAACTTTTAAACTTTAAGCATTAAATAAATCACCACCTTTCAACGAAACTGCGTCATAATATTAGACTACGCAGTGGCATGGAGTAAAAATGGCAAATCCAGCCACAAACGGCCCCTCTTGAGAGGGAGGGGTCCTCCTTTTACACCTTGTTGAAAAAAACTCTCACATGACCTCTACTGGCGAGAAAATGACGTCATTCTACCAACACAAGACCCTTACCCTAGATCCAGTATAGCTTCAACACTACTGTCACGTGACAATTACAAGATGCTCACGTGTACGTAACACCTCCCTCCAAAAAATCTGGTCTGTCAAGAACAAAATTTTAACAACTATTTACATGAAGAAAAACAAATGAATACATTTTATAACATACACAGGATACATAATATTATCATATAGCATCTTACAACTTACAATACAGAAGGAGTGTTACAAATGCTAAAAAAATCACTCCATAAAAAAATTACATTGTACGTTCAGCATTGAAATAGAAAATCAGCAATCACATTATCTTTTCCTTTAATATGAGTTATCACAATATTTTACTCTTATAAAATCAAATTCCAATTAATAATCTTCTGTTTTTGTTTTTCATCTTACACAGAAACACTACCAGATTATGATCAGTGTAAACGATAAGTGGTTTTTGGGTTATACCAACATATATGTCAAAATGTTCTAAAGCTAAAACAAGGGATAACAATTCCTTCTCTATTGTCGAATAGTTAATTAGATTTAAATTTTAAATTTATTAGAAAAGTAAGCCACAGGATGATCAACTTCATCACCCTCATCCCTTTGCATTAATACTGCTCCTGCAGCCTCATCGCTAGCATCTACAGCTAATGAAAAACGTTTTTCAAAGTCAGGTGCCTTGAGCACAAGTTGTTGACATATCATAATTTTCATTTTCTCAAATGCTTCTTGACAAGCCACTGTCCACACAAACCTCTCATTATTCTTCAAGAGGTTAATTAATGGCAGGGCAACATTCGCAAAATTCTTACAAAATTTTCGATAATATCCTTCGATTCCCAAGAATCTCCTGAGAGTTTGTTTTTCTCCCCGTTGGAGTGGGAATCTCTAAAATTGCCCGAACGTTGCCTGAACAGGAGCTACCTTACCTTGACCTACAACATGACCAAGGTAAGTCACAGTGGCATGTCCGAATTCACTTTTAGCTAAATTAATAGTTAAGTTAGCTTTTGAAAGCCTTCAAACAATTTCTCCACCCCAATAATGTGTGCTTCCCCACGTATCATTTCCTGCACTAAATCATCAATATAAGCATCTGTATCTTTCAATCCCTGAATCACAGAGTTAGTCATCCTCTGGAAAGTACCTGGGGCATTCTTCATCCAAAATGGAAGAATATTATATTCATATATCCCAGATGGAGTTGCAAATGCAGAAAGCTCCCAACCTCTATCCGTTAGTGGAACATGACAATACCAATCAACCTTTGTAAGGAGCTTTGCTTTTGCAACTTTATCTACACAATCATCTAATCTAGGAATTAGATATGCATCTGTTTTCGTTACAGCATTCCCCTTCCTATAGTCCGTACAAAATTTAATACTACCGTCTGGTTTTGGCACTATAACACAAGGTGAACTCCAAGTCGAGTTAGAAGGTCTAATAATATTATTCTCTAGCATATATTTAATTTCTTTCTCAGCAAGTTCACATTTTTCAATGTTTATCCTATATGGGTGTTATTTAATGGGTTTGGCATCTCCACCATCTACATCATGTGAAGCTATATTAGTCCTTCTCAGAACGTCTGGAAACAAATCCTTTTATTTAAAAATTATTTGCTTCATTTGCTGTTTCTGCTCTGGCTGAAAATGTGCTAATTTCTTATCAATATTTTCCAGAATGGTTGAATTTGGTAACCCGACAGAAACAATGTTGGATTTAGAATGAAATTCAGAAGAATCATCTGTCATGTTCCTAGTTAAATCAAACTAATTATCGTTAACCACAACAGTCACAGTAGCAGATTGTTTTTCATAATATGGTTTTATCATATTAATATGGCAAAGTTGTGTTGTCCTTCTACGACCTGGATTTTTCATCACGAAATCCACATCACTGATTTTAGACACAAATTCATAAGAACCAAGAAATCTAGCTTGTAAAGGATTTGTTTGCACTGGGAAAAGAACCAGCACCTTATTTCCAGGCTTAAGCTTCCTAATCCTAGCTTCATTATCCTACCAGGTTTTCATTTTCTCCTGAGCCAATTTTAACTTTTCCTTGGCTAAGCTACAAGCTTTATGTAACATGTCCTTAAATTTCAAAACATAGTCCAAAAAAAATTAGTGTACTTCCTCACTAACCCACTGTACTTTTAATAAAGCTAAAGGTCCTGTAACTCGATACACAAGTACAAGTTCAAATGAGCTGAGACCTAAGGATCCTTGTACCGATTTCCTTACTGCAAATAAAAGTAAGTTTATACCCTCATCCCAATCACTTTCATTTTCCACACAATATGTCCTAATCTTATTCTTGAGTGTAGAATGAAACCTCTCGAAGGCACCTTGCGATTCCGGATGGTATGCAGACGAAAGGATTTGCTTAACTCGCAATTTATAAACTACCTGTTGAAACAATCCAGACAGAAAATTACTGCCTTGATCAGATTGTGTTTCCTTAGGTAATCCAAAATAAGTAAAGAATGTTATAAAAGCCTTTGTCACAGTTTTAGCTGTTATATTCCTAAGTGGTACTGCCTCTGGAAATCTATACGAAGGGCACATAATAGTTAACAAGTACTGATAACCAGTTTTTGTCTTTGGTAATGAACCTACACAATCTATAATAACTTTAGAAAACGGTTCACCAAATGCTGGAATAGGTTGTAATGAAGCCTCTGGTGTAACTTGATTTGGTTTACCCACAATTTGACACGTATTGCATGTTCTACAAAACGACACCACATCTTTTCTTAGACTAGGCCAGTAAAAATGTTTTAAAATCTTGTCCACAGTTTTCCTTACCCCTTGATGTCCACCAAAAGGCACACTATGAGCTAAAGTCAAAATCTCATTTCGATAAACTTAGGGACAACTACCTGGTAAAGAATATTCCATTCACCACTTGCAGGAATTGTAAGAGATCTCCACTTTCTCATCAACACTCCTTTTTCAAAGTAATATCCTACTGGCACCTTATCAATTTCACTATCTGGTAGAGCTTGTTCTCTTAATTTTATAATCTCAGGGTCCCTACTCTGCTCTGCTATCATCTCCTCCCGAGAAAGGGATAAATCTTCATAGTCAGACTTACTCCAAGAATCTTGTTCAAACAATGAAGGTAAGAACGTCTGGGACACATACTCAAAACTCGAATCCTGAGTTGAACAGTCATGAGTAAATCCTCATTCTGCGCATCAATCGTTTCAGCCATAGCTCTAGTCACAACACAGGAAGAATCTGTGTTAGAATTCATCTGTGGTTCTTCTGACTCCATTGTTAAATGCTCTTCAAGAAAAATTTGTCCACCTGCCAAGCCATTACCTAACAATAAAGAAATATCCTTCACAGGTAAGCTAGGCTGTAATCCTACTTTAACAAGTCCTGTAACTAACCCTGACGTTAAAATTACTTTATGCTAATGTACAGGTATAAAGGTACTGCCAACACCTCGTATATAATTTACTTCACCAGTATCAGACTCTTCATTAAACTCCAAGACACTGTCTAACATCAGTGATTGAGAAGCTCCAGTATACCTAAGGATTTTTATGGGCACCGCAGTAGATCCTTCTTTCAAGGATACAAGCACTTCAGTTATAAAATGATCATATCCTCTTTTAACATGGTCAGACACTAACAAAACTTCATTTGTGTTTATCGAACCCTGTAATTTTACAGGTGTTTCAGTACGTTGCACACAAGCATCTGGGACTGCTTCCTTCTCTTTCCTTTTCAATCGGAAACAGTTTCCTATTACATGGCCAGGTTTCTTTCAATAGTTACAAGTAGGACCAAAGTGCCTTTCCTTCACAGCTTTTCCATCCTCCTTCACTTTCTCATTAACTTCTGATTTAATTTTTGGTATACTTTGAGTCTCTGTGTTATTTTTTCTCTTAAAAATTCTGCCCTGCGAAAATTTATTCTTATGCATTAAAACATACTCATCAGCTAATCTAGCAGAGTCCGGCAATGTATCAGTTTCCCTCTCATTTAAGTAGTTCATTATTTCAACAGGGATGCTTCTTTTAAATTTCTCCATTAAAATCAGCTCTTTCCATTCATTGTAGTCCCGATTTACATTTTTTTAGTGGAAACCCATCTCTCAAAACACACAGCTTTATGATAGGCAAATTCCACATAAGATTTTTCCACAGTCTTCTTCAATCTTCTGATTCTTTCTTTATACGCTTCTCGGACCAATTCATATGCCTTCAAAATATGCTGATTCACAATATCATAATCAAGTGCTTGCGCAGCAGTTAAAGCTGTATAAACTTGTGCTTTGCCTTTAATTACACTCTGTAACAACACTAACCAATTATCTTTTGCCCACTCTGAAATCTGAGCAACCGTTTCGAAATGTTGGAAATATATTTCTACATCGGTTTCACAAAATAGAGGGACCAATTTAATTTCTTAACAAACGGTTTTCTAGAACCAGGAGACTGATTCTCAGACTTTAATTCCAACATCGCATATTCAAATTCCCTCTTTTTATGTTCAGCTTCCAACCCACAACGCTCCAATTCTGTTTTACTTTGTTCCAAATTCATTCGTTCGATTTGCAATTGCATCTCTGGATTACTTATTGGAAATGAATCTAAAAACAATTCATCAAAATCACCTGAATCTACACAGTGTGATGCAATTTTATTCTGTATTAGAGCCTTTGATGTAGACCTCGAAATACTAGCTATCTCAAACACCTCTTTTTTTTTGCCTTTGCTAATAATTCCGCATCTGGCGAAGCCAGAAACTCATCAATATTCATTGTTGCCGAATTCCTCTCACAAGCCATCAAACAAAAGAATCGAGTATTCCCCTTTTCCAAAACACCGATTCAACATTTAACAAGCATTTATACTCATAAATAGTTGATGCAGCCCCTATATTTATGTTACGGATTCAGCAACAATAAATAGATAAGTGAGGCAGGGTTTTTTTATAACAAATGAAACATTTATTAAACACTGAAAAACAAACCCCCAAAAGTAAACAAGCAACTAACATAACCGGAAATCAGATGCTTTGCGGCAGCTTAAGCAGTTTTTAAAGGGATAAAGAAAAAACAGTTCTTAAACCGATGTTGCAAAAACAGTTCTTCAAAGTAGTACTGCGAAAGTACAAAATGCTTACAGTCCATTAAAGGAGAGACTTTTTAGACGATTTAAATTATCTTTCACGTCGTGTTGTTGCGGTTCCCCGTCGAACTATACTTTTCCCGGAGATTTTACGAAGGTATAAATGAAATGGCATAAAGACACTGACCTTTCCTTGGCAAAACTGTACCCATCCCTTTCTACTATTATTGCAGGGATTAACACGGGCACAGCCAACGAATTCCTTCCGAATGAGGATCAATCAAGGTCAAACCTGTTTCACCGTCGAAATCAACTTTCCTCGACCTTTTAGCTCCCGAACTTCGATCTTAACTCTCCACTGATTTTTAACTGGCAGTATTAAAAAGAAACTGCCGGCAATGACTTTTAAACTTTAAGCATAAATAAAACTCCACCTTTCAACGGAACAGCGTCATAACATTGGACCACGCAGTGGCAGGGAGTCAAATTGGGAAATCCAGCCACAAACGGCCCCTCCTGACAGGAAGGGGTCCTCCTTTTATACCCTGTTGATAAAACAGTCACGACCTCTACTGGTGGAAAATGACGTCATTCCACAGTCACAAGACCGTTATCTTCGGTCCGGTATAGCTTCAACACCACTGTGACGTGACAAGTGCAAGATACCCACGGGTACGTAACATAGTAGATATTTGTGGTAAGCGCAGGATTGTGATTGTGGAAGATTTTAAATTTCCACACATAATCTGGGAAGCTAATTCCGTGAAAAGGAAGTATGGTTTGGAGTTTGTAAAATGTGTGGACAATAGATTTTTGGATCAACAGCTAGAGGTACCAACTAGAGAAGTGGAGTATTGTATCTCCTGTTAGGGAATGAGATAGGTCAGGTGACGGAGGTATGTGTGGGAGAATCATCTTCAGGTCCAGTGATCATAATGCCATTGGTTTCAATATAATTATGGAGAAGGATAGGACTGGACCCAGGGTTGAGATTTTTGATTGGAGAAAGGCTAATTCTGAGGAGATGCGAAAGGACTTAGAAAGAGTGGATTGAGACTTTTTTATGAAAGGATTGTAACAGAGAAATTGAGGTCATTTAACGGGGAACATTTGAGGGTACAAAATCTTCATGTTCCTGTTAGATTAAAAGGAAAGGTAAAATTTTGAGGTAGCCATGGTTTTCAAGGATATTGGAAAATTGGTTCGGAAAAAAGAGAGATATCTACAATAAATATAGGCAGCATGGAGTAAATAAGATATTCGTGGAATATAAAGAATGCAAAAAGAATCGTAAGAAAGAAATTAGAAATGCTGAAAGAAGATACAAGGTTACTTTGGCAAGTAAAGTGAAAATAAAACCAAAGGGTTTCTATAGTTATATTAATAGCAAAAGGATAGTGAGGGATACAATTGGTCCCTTAGAGAATCAGACTGGACAGCTACGTGTGGAGCCAAAAGAGATGGGGGAGATTTTGGCCAACTTTTTTTCTTCGATATTCACTAAGAGAAGGGTATTGAATTATGTAATGTAAGGGAAACACGTAGGAAGTAATGAAAACTATGGTGATTACAGAGGAGAAAGTACTGGCGCTTTTAAGGAATATAAAAGTGGATAAATCTCCGAGTCCTGACAGGATTTCCCAAGGGCTTTGAGGGAAGTTAGTTTAGAAATAGTAGGGGCTCTGAGAGAAATACTTCAAATGCCATTAGAAATGGGGATGGTGCCGGAGGATTGGAGTATTACTCATATTGTTCCATTGTTTAAAAAAGGGTATGTTTCCAAAGCTTGCAGAGAGATTTAGGCCAATTAGAAGAGTGTGGTGAAATTTGGCACGCACTGAGGAATGCAGTAGAACAGAGTGATCTAGGAATAATTGTGCACAATTCCCTGAAGGTGGAATCTCATGTGGATAGGGTGGTAACGAAAGCTTTTGGTATGCTGGCCTTTATAAATCAGAGCATTGAGTATAGGAGTTGGGATGTAATTTTAAAATGGTACAAGGCATTGGAAAGGCCAAATTTGGTGTATTGTGTACAGTTTCTAGTCACCGAATTATAGGAAAGATATCAAGAAAATAGAGAGAGTACAGAGAAGATTTAATAGAATGTTACCTGGTTTTCAGCACCTAAGTTACAGCGAAAGGTTGAACAAGTTTGGTCTTTAATTCTTTGGAGCGAAGAAAGTTGAGGAGGGACTTGATAGAGGTATTTAAAATTACAAGGGGGATAGATAGAGTTGACGTGGATAAGCTTCTTCCATTTAGAGTTGGGGAGTTTCAAACAAGAAGACATGAGTTGACAGTTAAGGGGCAAAAGTTTAGGGGTAACACGAGGGGAACTTCTCTACTCAAAGAGTGGTTACTGTGTGAAAAGAGCTTTCAGCTGAAGTGGTAGAGGCAGGTTCGATATTGTTGTTTAAAGTAAAATTGGATAGGTATATGGACAGAAAAGTAGTGGAGGGTTATGGTCTGAGTACAGGTCGGTGGGACCAAGTGCGAGTTAACGTTCGGCACGGACTAGCTGTAATTGTTATATGGTTATATGTAATGTTCTGTAGAGCACCTCTACGCCAACTTCCGAGTGTATTCTCCGTCTTCTAAGAGGACAATTAGAATTCAGAGCTGTACTCCTCTTGCCTTCTAAACAAATTTTTATGAAGAAAAGGTCTATCTTTATTAGACTCAAACTCAGTGCTCTGAGGAATAAAGGCAAGTACTTTCCGAAACGAGATGACACGTGTGCAAATATGAGGGGTAGAAACTGAGAGTGAATGTCTTTACTCATTGTGTAATTAGTAACTAGAATGACCTATTAGTGGTCGAGAAATTTAGATAGGTACATGCAGTAGAATAGCTGGAGTGTTATGGGCCGAATGCAGGCATTTAAGAATAGCAGGGTGTATGCTGTCGGCGGATTGGTCCAGTTTGGCAGAAGAGTCTGTCTCCATTCTATGACTGCACATAACTATAAGATAACTCATAAACAACTTACCAGACTTTGCAAAAACTTTGAAGGAACTGTTAACGTGAATTCCAAGATGCCTCAATGTAACAATAGTGATAGGCATTTTACATTTGTACACCAAAACACCTTATCCCGCTCTATACGTTGTCAATCTTCTACACTGTCACAATATGACTAACTTTTATAATGTCTGCAAACTTATCAACGAACCTATCATGATCGTCATCCAGGTCACTTATATGTATTTCGAAAACAGCAAGGACCAAGAACAGATCACTGCAGAGCACCACAAGTAATCGAATTCCTTTCAGAATAAATCTACCGATATGATCCCTGCAAATGAATCTTCTGTATTAGTACATTAGAATGGATCTTGTCAAATGGTTTACAAAAATCCAGGTGTACAACACCCGGAGCTCTCACTTCAGCAGTCCATTTCAGTGCCTCATCGAAGTACTCAAATAAATTAGAAACCTGACTCGTTCCGAGAAATACGTATCACGACTAGTTAAGACTTGGTTTTCCAAATGCTCGTAAATGTTTATCCTCGAGAGTCCTCTCCAAATGATTTCCCACCACAGATGTTAGATTCATAGCTCCATAACTTCCAGGATCATCTATATTAGCTATATGAACAATGGATAGACAAGCTTTGTGCTTGTCTCACCAAACTTCGGCATTGGCTGCACTGGCACGCTTTCCCGCGGTTTGCACATTTCTTCTTTGGCATTTCCCTTAGCATTTCCTCTGCCATTCTTCACTCTGTCACTTGTTTCTCGTTTACACTAAACTTCTTAGCAGCTGCGGAATTATTCGTTCACTCAACAAAATCAACAAACATCAGCTTGAAGGAGCATTATATCGCATTTGTTTTAAACTTTTGTACCTCGTGGTCGCAAACTCAATACTGAGTACTCGTACTGATCCCGCCACTCCGTGTTATGTTATAACGAGGTTAAGATGGGCGCTAAATGGTTTCACGGGGGTTACATTTCAGAGGATTCCTTTCCATTGGAAATCTAATCCAAAATTTCTTTCCCTGATTTCTTATTAACAATTCCTCTACAACATGAAGGCCTGTTTTCTAAGCAGGTACTGGTTCACAAAATTTCCAGGTTCCAGATCCGGCAAAGCTGAGTACCGGTATGTGACATCTTGTGATCTCTTCAGGTTAAATCAAAAACCTCTACAAAAGGGGTCGACTTATACAAAGATAACATGAAAACGTCACTTTTTTGACTTTGAAAATGGGGGTCGGCTTATAGTCCGGGGTCGGTATATACTCGGGGATATACGCTCTATAATCGATGTACCTGTGACTCGAGGTTTCCAGGGTTATCGACAAATGCCACTGTTTAAAATCAATTCAGGTTCGAACCCCGAGGATTCAGATATGATCGGTACTTTGTATATACAACAAGCCGCAGAGTATCAAGTTTAAATTATTGTAATAATTCCCAAGGTCATTGTTGGGGATGTATACCTACTTAATGCATTAAAAGTAAATCTATTCCGTTGCGGTATTCAGTTGCGGAAATAATGCAGAATTTATTTGGGTCTGATTTCGAAACATAATAATATTGTGCAAATGAATTCAGAACACTGCGTGGAGGCAGAGAGAGTTTAAAAGAAGCGGCCAATAAATTGCCTTTTCCTATTCTCTTGACAGTAGAAATGTTTTTCCTCAGCTTATTAGCTTAGGTGAAGTTCAGTAGCTGGTTGTTAAAGGCGAGCTGAGGCGCATGTCATTGGGAGCATCTAAAAGGTAGTAGGAGCTTGCCTGCAATATCGCCCCCGGCTACAACGACCTTAAGGAACTTAGTAAACCATGGCACTAACGCAAAAGAGCACAGCTGATTTTCTCGCGTACCTAATGAAGTGGACACTGAAATTTATATAGAGCACATTCCGTTGTCAAATTCAATTTGGACCAAGGCTCGCTTTGATATGTCTCTCTCCACTAAACACAGTCCATTAAATTTCTCGTTGACAGAGACAACTTCTCATTTGTGCACCCTTCTTTCGTCACGGGAAGCGGTAAGCCTCAGGGCGATTGACTGTCCGTGTCAGAGGAAGAGATAAAAGTCTGGTGAAAGGTCACATAGGGCTATGATGAAACAGATGAAAGTAAAGCTGTGGGGAGAAGGGGTGTTAGGATTAGGAGAGACATGCATTTCCTCAGCTCTTGCGTCTCACCAAGCCATATTTGCTGTTCCACAACTGGCCATTCATACTCCAACACCATCACACTGAATCTGCCCCCCAACACCCCGAGAGCTGTGTGCACAGTCCACTGCTGTTCATTCTGCTGACCCATGACTGTGCTGGAACACATAGCACGAACCATATCATCATGTTCGCCGATGACACGACCATGGTGGGTCTAATCAGCAAATACGACGAGTCAGCTTACAGAGAGGAGGTGCTGCGGCTAACGGAATGTTGCAGAGCCAACATTGTTCTCTGAATGTGAACCAAACAAAAGAGATGGTTGTTGACTTCAGGAGGGCACAGAGCGACCACTTCCCGCTGAACATTGACGGCTCCTCGGTAGAGATCGTTAATAGCACCAAATTCCTTGGTGTTCACCTGGCGGAGAATCTCACCTGGTCCCTCAACACCAACAGCGTCCCAACTTTCTGCGAAGTCTGAGGAAAGTCCACCTCCCAACCCCCATCCTCATGACATTCTACAGGGGTTGTATTGAGAGTATCCTGAGTAGTTGCATCACTGCCTGGGTCGGAAATTGCATCATCTCGGATCGCAAGACCCTGCAGCGGATAGTGAGGTCAGCTGAGAAGATCATTTGGGTCTCACTTCCCGCCATTACGGACATTTACACTACACGCTGCATCCGCAAAGCAAACAGCATTATGAAGAACACCCCGCACCCCTCATTCAATCTCTTCTCCCTCCTGCCATCCGGGAAAAGGCACCGTTTTATTCGGTCCCTCACGACCAGACTATGGAACAGCTTCTACCCCCAAGCTATCAAAGTCCTCGATACCTAGAGCCTGGACTGACACCAACTTAATGCCCTATTGTCTTGTTCATTATACAATGTAATGCCTGCACTGTGCTGTGCTCTTTACGCATTCCTGGGTAGGTCTGTAGTCCAGTGCAGTTTTTATCTGTGTTTTTCTTACGGACTTCAGTCTATTTTTTGTATTGTTTCATGTAACACCATGATCCTAAAAAACGGTGTCTCGTTTTTACTGTGCATTTATTGTCGAAATGACAATAAAAAGTGACTTGATTTGACTTGACTTTAGCCCTCCAGGGCTCACAATAATGATCCATTTTTTTTTTCTACACACATGCCATGAAATTCTCTCACCTGTTTGAAATTAACACAGAAAGATAGGAGCATGGGTGTTCCAGTCGGTCCATCGAGATGGCCCCGCTAAACCTAGCATAGTGATGGAATGGGGAATATATCCTATACATAGTCTATCTCTTACCGTCTCTTGTCCATTATATTCTTTATAGGCAGTCCTGTCTCCGACAATAGCTCACTACAGGTGTGAAGGGAATTATCCTGCGAAGATACTTCTCTAACGTCCCATCAATATATCATCAAAGGATGACTGGGAAATAGATGAACAGATAAACAGACAGGTATAAAGCAATGGCATGATGTGATCTGTAAAAAAGAGGAGGGAGCAGCTGAGGCAGGTCAAGAAAGGAACAATTAGTTCAGCTGGGTTGTTGCGTGGTCAGGGATGTTGAATATGTTATAAATCCCAATGCGATGGAACTGCCCATTGCCAACTTCAATCGGTTTCTAATCTTGCGAGTGGTATGTCTGCCTACCTGCTAAAGTCTCAATATTTAGAGCCCACTTCGCAGGTATGTTCCTTATTGACGCAGAACCTGTCACAGTAAGTTGTATATATTAGAAGGATGAATATCCCGTGTTAGGTGACAAGATAACATATGGAGAGAAAAAAAGAAAACATATCAAAATACTGGTCAGCGGATGAAAGAATGCTAATATATAAAAAGACAGTTTGAACTGCGAGAGTTTGGCCAATACCTCTGCCGTTGCTTTCAATGAAGTATGTTGTAGGGGATTTTTTTTCTTCTGTAGACTTCTACCCCATCTGCCTATTATATTCATCCATACCCCGGTGTCCGAATTCTGTTCAGTGCAGACGTGAGAGCTGAATGGATTTGCACTCTGCATGGATGGCCTCATTCTCTCAGCTTTTATGTCCAGTATGTTCTGTACACACATCCCAATGTTAAAATCTGAAAGTGTTTTCGTGAAGTGGATTCATCCCATAAACTGAGCCCCTTCTCTTCACTGTTTAGCATATTCCTCTGTATAAAGATAGCTGTGCAATAATGACGCAGCACAGCATGTTCACTTTTACTAGTAGAAATGCTTCATGTAATATTTATTCAGTGGGATACTGCGCAGACACTTAAATACTATACGAATAGAATGTCATGTGGTCATTTGAAGAAAGAATAGAAGAGCCGGTGTGGATCACATGTACGGACAGAAAAAGGTTGGTTTGAATGGTGTGTCTATTTCCATTCTGGAAAATTATGGAGTTCATTATTTCGTCCTATTTCACCCTCACAAATCGTTTCAAAATTTGATCTGATATTGGTCGTGTGTGGGCATATTGTGCTTCGTATTAAAGTAGTCATAATCCAATGGTTCATCGTATTGTCAATCACGGGAAGCTGTCAAAAAGAAATCAATGGGCACTCAGTCAGGGTCCACAGCAGTTGTAAAGTCGCACGGGTGCATTGAAGCAACGCATTTTATGGTAAGACAAACAGACTTCTTACAGAGGAAACGTGGTTTTAATTCTGAATTCGGACGCCCTGATATGTAATAGCGTCATACAAAACAGGGGAAATTTCCAGTAGTCACATCCCTTTCTGTGCCAGCTTGGTCTCACTGGTCCTTCTCCTGTCTTTGAAACATTGATATGCTTTGTTCATAAACATCTCAGCATGTATAATCTTAAGGAGACCAAAGCATAGCATTGTAGTCCATGTGTACCCTCACTATAAACTGCAGATGCTAACAACTGAGCTCCATTATCCATTGCAATAAGTGCCTATATGCCATTCATCATCCTGAATCCCAGCTGCACGTCTCTCCTCGCTGAGGAAAACCGATAAAGAATCTGGGAACGACCAGAAGAGCTGAACATCTCTTTGCTGTAACCTTGATATACTCCCCTCTGACTTCCTGTTCGTGCACTGCTCAATTATGTACAGTGTAACTAATCCCATCATTATTTACCCTGGGTTTCTCCCTTTCCAATGCCTACTAATCGTTTAAGTTGCAGCCAAAGTACAGCAGTGAACAGCACTGAAAAATTATTGTTTGATCATCCGTTTGTTTTGTGCAGACTGCACCATGCATTGTGCATTATGAAGGACACCACACACCCCTCATACAATCTCTTCTCCCTCCTGCCGTCTGGGAAAAGTTACCAAAGCATTCGGTCTCTCACGACCAGACTACGTAACAGTGTTTTTCCCCAAGCTATCAGACTCCTCAAAGCCCAGAACTGGACTGACACCTTACTGCGCTATTGTCCTATTTATTATTTATTGTAATGTCTGCACTGTTTTCTGCACTTCATGCAGACCTGGGTAGGTCTGCCGTTTCGTGTAGTTGGTGTGTGTGTGTGTGTGTGTGTGTGTGTGTGTGTGTGTGTGTGTGTGTGTGTGTGTGTGTGTGTGTGTGTGTGTGTGTGTGTGTGTGTGTTTACGTAGTTCCGTCTAGTTTTTGTGCTGTGTCATGTAACACCACGGTCCCGAAAAACATAGTCTCACTCTCCTGAAATACAGGGAATACAGCCCAAGAGCTTTCAGACGTTCTTCATATTGTCACCGTTTCATTCCTGCAATCGTTTCTGAAACCTCTCCAATGTCAGTGTATCCTCTATAAAACTAGGAGCCCAAAGCTGCACAAAATACTCCAAGTGTGGTCTCGCGAGTGGCTTATAGAGCCTTACATCTCATCCCTGCTCTTATATTCTATATCTCTAGAAATGAATGCCAGCATTCCATTCGCCTTCTTCACCACCGACTCAACCTGGAGGTTAACCTTTTGTGTATCCTGCATAAGGACTCCCATGTCCCTTTAAATCTCTGCATTATGAACTCTCTTCCCATTTAACTAATAGTCTGCTCATTTATTTCTTCCACTAAAGTGCATGACCATACACTTTAAAACGTTGTATTTCACTTGTCACTTCTTTGCTCATTCCCCTAAACTATCTAAGTCTTTCTGCTGGCTAGTGTTTTTTTTTTTCAACACTATTGGCTTCTGCACCTATCCTTATATCATCGGCAAATTTATCAAAAACTCCATTAATCTCACAGTCCAAATCATTGACTTACATCGTAAAAAGCAGCGGTCCCCACACCGACCCCTGTGGATCTCCACTGTTATCCGACAGTCAGCCAGAATAGCATCCCTTTATCCATACTCACTGTTTTCTGCCAATCAGCCGACGCTCCACCTATGCTTGTAACTTTCCTGTAATTACATGGGCTCTTCTCTTGCTATGCCCCTTTATGTGCAGCACTTGTCAAAGGCCTTATGAAAATCCAAGTACACCACATGTACTTCTATTCCTTTGTCTCCCCTGCTTGTAGTTTCCTCGGTTTCCTTGTAATTTTAGCCTCTGAGGCTGACGTACAAGCATCCTTTAGGAAGGTGAACCCACAGGAAGCACCCTGCACAGATCGTGTACCTGACAGAGTACTAAGGACTTGTGCTGATCAACTAGCTGAGGTTGTCATGAAATCTTTAACATTTCGCTTCCGCAGTTTAAAGTACACACTTGATTTAAGCAAGATTCATTTATACCAGTGCCTAAAAGGAAAGTTCTAACCTGCCTCAAAGACCATCATCCATTTGCACATGCATCGACAGTGATGACGTGTATTGAGTGACTGTTGATGAAATATATAAACGCCTGCCTGAGAAAAGACCTGTCCAGCAGTACCACAGGTCCACAGCAGACGCTATTTCACTGGCTTCTTTTCTAAACCCTGGTACATAATGACTGCTAAGTTGCATACATCACGATTGCCTTCATCAACTACAGATCGGCATTCAATACTAACGCCTCATCAAGAGAAAATGAAAATATAGCTCAGTGGTACCACAGCAACAATTTCTTACTCAATGTCAGAATAATCAAAAAGACATTGATTGCTTTCGGAAGGAAGAATCGCGTGGTCCATGATCCAGTCTTCATCGGAGGATCAGAGGTGGAGAGGCTGTGTAACTTTAAATTCTTCGGTATTAGAATTCCGAGGAACTGTCCTGCGCCCAGTATGTAAATGTAATTACAAAGGACTGCAGCCCCTCTACGTCCATAAGGGTTTTCTCACATTTGGCATGACATCTAAAACGTTGATAAACTTCTGCAGATGTATAGTGGACATTATAATGACTGGCTGCAAAACATCCTGCATTAAAACCACAATGTCGTTGAACGGAAAATCCTAAAAAAAATGTAGCGGTACAGCCCAGTCCATTACGGATAATGCCTTCCTCATTATTGAGGACATATACATGAAGTGTAGTCGCAGGATATCAGCATTTATATCATGGCGCCGCCTATCCAGGTCATCCTCTCTTCTCGATGCTGCAAACTGGAAGAATGTAGAGGTGCCTGAGACTCCAATCATCATATTCAGGAGCAGTTATTATACAACCAACAACCTCCAACCTGACCATCAAGCTTTGTACTAAAGGAGATAAATTTATTTGGCCCATCACTGAACTATTCCCAAAACTTATGGTCTCACTTTCAAGGAATATTCATCTCATGATCTCGATATTTATTTGATTATGTATTTATGTATTAGAGCTGTACTTTATTTTTCTCAGCTCAAGGTCGTAACATCTGAGGTACTGGCATAGCCAAGCAAACTCAACCCTTAAGAGCTAGGAACTTTCGACCTATTCTAGTGGTGTTAAGTAGTGTATATCTCTGGAGCTTTATAGAACTATTGTTTTGTAGGCCTAATTGTTTAATGCTATTGTGTAGTGATTTTGAGATGATGCCTATTGTTAATAATACTACTGAGGCAATGTGGAACATGTTCATGTTCCATAGTCTTTCAATTTTCTCTTCTAATTCTGCATACATCTGTTGCTTATCACACTGATTTCTGCAGGTTATGTGTGTTTATAATCGCTAAAATAAGATGATCTTGCTTGCGTATCCTCTATTATTATATCCGGTAAGATTTTATGTATTTTTCCATCCTTCACAATGAATCAGCTGTAATTTAACGTGTTGCACTTTGAGTCCAAAGCATGGATTGGACTGATATTTAGAGTCAGGTACAGTTTCTTTTGTGAGTTTATATTTTCAAGCAAGATGCTTGTGTCTCAACGATGATCAACCCAATGTAATGAAACAAGAACCATAGTTGGAACTTTTCCACCTTTATTAGTAGAAAGCTAGGAGAGAGAACACTCCTTTGCACTCTGACAGAGTCAGCCACGGACGTCTATCCAAGCACAAACATACAGAGTTTTTATACCATCTTTGTTACATACGCAAAAACAATTTATAGCTAACTCCAACAGTCACATGTCCAGCAACAGTGTAGACCGAGACAAAGACCACTTAATCACCTAGGGCAAAACAGATATGCTAGTCAAGTAAGTGAACTATTGATACAACAGGACAATCAGTTTGATAGACACTCCAGCCACCTTAATTAAGAAAGGAATACTTTACCTGGTTTGGTGGAGCCAAAACTTAGTTACAAAGATAAGAACTCCCACCAACTTTTATGCTTCAATTAAAAAAGGAATATCCTGTCTAATCTCCATCAGTAACCACCTTTTGTCGAAACCAAAAGGTGTGTAAAATCAGGAGACATTATCTCACTCCAAGTAGCAGCTGCTCAAACACGCTGCAGCCATTCTGAAACTAGAATACGCACACTCAATCTTAACCACTATTTACAGGAATCTGAGAATCACCTTAAAACCTTATGATTCCATCCTTATTGTCATTTGATGATAAATTAAAGTAATCCATCACGTTTACAACAAGCTATAAGAAAGGGACTAACATATCTTATATAAACTACTATGGTTATAATCAAAAACTATTATCATAGCTGCATGCAGAAGCATTCCCCAGTAGTCTCCAAAAATGTTAAAAAAGGCCATGGCCGTGTTCCCTTACCAAAAGATGCATAAACCCATGCATCTTTTCTCCAATTCCCTTAATTTTCTGGATTTCCTGAGTGATATGCTGCGATAGATCTGAAATAATAGAAACCTCATCTGGAATATAAGTATATCATTCATTTCTCTGCCAGCAATAAATCCAATGCCATTCTATTCTATAAAGCTACCATTCTCAGAGCTACTATTTCAGTAGTTAAATCCTTAATATGGGTCTGGACATCAGTTAATACCTTTGCAGTACTATTCGGCAACTCCTCCAGTGCAGCTGCCAACTTGATTACTTCTCGCAATTTTTGAGCTGTCTCATGGAAAGGAAAAGCTATCATTCAAAATCTCTTGCATTCTGTAATTCCTCTCCTCCTGTTTCGTTCCAGGAGTATGATGAGAAAAGTTGGCTAACAAATATATAGAGGGTACTACATAAGCTAACTAGCAACATCACGTGTATTTTCTCGCCGCGATAGTTCCCTTGTCACCATACAGCACCGAGAGCTATGGATATGCTTTCTTACTACATTCCCAATAAGTTCTATTAACAGCGTACAGAGACGGATCAACCCTAATTTCTGCAGAAGAACTATTTCCCAAAAACGTTTCCGCAATTTCTACAGTACGGCAACAACAGGTCCCAATTACCTTACGCAGAGTATGGTCAAGTTCTATAAATGTTCTCTCAGCACTTCGGTAGGTCTTCGTAAATACCAACCCTTAAAACAGAGACACCCACAATTCTGGATTGTTCTACATCTTGATATCCACCATTGATCCAAAAATGGGTCTGAGGATTTACTCAAAGAGTTCATGAATCTCGCAGATAACATCTCCCTACTATTCAAAGGTACTCTTTCCAAGGGCATTCCTGATTCCGTATGCTGGAGTAACCTGGTGCATACCCAACAAGCTGACTGCCTTATTTGTTCTGCATGTGTGTGGCATAGAGAAAGGGAAGTATTTGTTTGCAGACTTGGTGTACATAGTACAAAAAGTAACATTATTGCAGTCATCATGATATTATCCCCCCTCCGTTTCTTCTACTTCCTTAATGACGTGTTTACAGGCGGTTTGATGAACCTTCAGAGCCGTGAGGGTTTGTCAGCAGCACCTGATAGGGTCCTTTCCAACGAGAGTCCAAATTATTTCTGTACCAGTTCTTTATCAAGACAAAGTCTCTAGGATTAAAAGTGTTAATGCTCTTTCGCTTGATCCTCGTCCTCTTGTTGGGCCTGGCGAACCTGTGAATGCAAACTCTGGAAAATGCTGGTTGGCTTACACAAATGTTTTCCCATTTCCTTCCCTAGAGAAAGCATATCTATTTCATTAGGAAGGGAACGAGTTAACCCCGGTGTCCATGGGGTACACTTAAGCTTTCAGTAGATGATTTTTGTTGGGCATAATCCAGTTTTAGTCAAGGGTGTAACACTCATATTGAACAATGCCAGAGGTAAAACCTTAAGCCAGGGTAGTCCAGTTTCTTGCATGTTTAGTTAGTTTGTTCTTTTAGGTTCCATTGCTCGTTCCACTATACCAGCTGTTCTTGGATGGTGAGAACAGTGCAATTGTTGTTTTATTACCAATAAAATGAGGTCCATTGTCTAAGCTTATCATTTCTGGAAGTCCATAGCGAGGATTTATTTCTTTTAGCAATATTTTCACAACAGTCATAGCAATATTATAAGTTGTGGGAACATCTTCAATCCGTCAGCTAAATGTATCTACAATCACTAAGCAATACTTATAGCAATGTACTCTAGGTGGTTCTCCAAAATCAAATTACAAACTTGATAAAGGTCCACCAGGCAAGAGAGTAGTTCCAGAAACACAAGGGATTCCCTTTCCAACATTCTTTTTTTTAAACATGCGGTGGCTCGCTTTTTAGCTGCTTGCTGGATACCAGAGCGCCACCAAGATATTAACCATTCCCTCCTTGCCAAAGAGTATACAATCATTTACATAATCAAGAATGATAAGAATACAGAGGGAACACAAACCTGTCCCGCAGGGGTCACCCATAAATTGGTTTGAGGTTCAAGGTGCAATCCATTTGGGACCGTAGTTTGCGTTCTCCTTCAGGGGCGTCCTCCTGTTAGTTATGTATTTCCACCATGTCTGGGATACCCGTCCGTATGTTTTGTCTGATAAGAGTTTGCTGGGCTCCCGAGGGGATTAAAAGTGTGGTGTCCAAGGCTGTTAGTTTAGCTGCTGCATCAGACCGACAATTACCCTTTGAAACCTCAACGGATTCCTCAGTATAGGCTGCATATTTATTAACAGCCAAAGCTCGAAGTAGCTGTGGTGTGGTCAGTAAGGTGTTTACAAAGGTAGCTTTATAATGGGGTAGCCAAAAGTCAGAAAGTCCCCAAAATTCCGTAGCCAGTGTATAACGGGTTTCTGTAGGTTCTCACTTTAGTCTGTTGCTAGGATATAGGCCCGAGTGGGAGCAAACAGCTCAGCGTTCTGGGCGGACAGAGCTGTTTTAAAAGAGGCCTGCTCAATTGCTGCACTGACTGATACTATCGCATCATTCGCTCTGAATCCGCAAAAGAGCTTCCATACTCATAAACGTCGCCTTGAGATTGAGGTGGTATTGCGGAAGGGATTGGAGAGCCTGTGTTTTCGGACGGGTGATCCGGACGGGTGGGCGAGGGGGGTGGGGGAGTCAGTTCGTGCGGTCGATTTCATGTCCGGAAATTTCCCAGACATGTGGTGCAAAGTCTTGGGTTTGGTCAAAACTAAAAGAGAATCTTACCAGATGTCCCGTCTTCACCTTTGACTCATTCCAATATCGGAGTTGGCCCGCGGCTAAGTCTTCCCAGTCTCCCTCAGCGCTGGAGGCTTGTTTCGTCACCGTGTAGGGAAGACACCCAGGCTCTTTGGCTTGAACCCAGGGCAAAGCCTAATGGTGGTATAAGGAACCACGAGTCCTGTCTGTCGCCAAAGGAAAGCCGGAACTTTGGCCAGTAATGTTCTGCCCTTGCTTCCTTTAACCTCTACAATCACCGTGATGAGGGACTTCTGTCCCTCGATGGATGCAAAATACTGGCTTTCCTCAGTTGAGCACCCTGTAGGATCATAGCACAGAGTCACATGAGGAAGGTTCAATCGAAGTGGAGTCCAGATTAAATGCCCACCATTGAGGGGCCCGGGCTGTAGGTAACTGGGGAAGCTGTCGGATGTTCGCTAAACCCAAGGTGCTACCCTTGTCCGTGCATAGAATCTCGACCTCCAACGGACAGAGCAAGTCTCGTTCTGCTAGATGACACCCGAATGTCTGGGTACGTGAATACGCGCATTCCTTGCTTCGGTTCCCGTTTCTGATCCACTAGATATAGCCCGCTAGCGCCCTTCTTCCTTTACTTTGTTTACCGTGTTTACCTTTAATTTTAGTTCCCTCCGGGGTTGATCGAGATTCGAAAACCGGGTACCAACAATATGTCAAAACTCGTCGTATTCGATGTTGATCACTGTCAGGCCAATATATAGCGTTTGTTTTAATCATGTTGGCTAACCTAACTGGTACGCCTTGGAACAGTAAGGCATTAAATTTGGGTGGGGGACGGATTCCCATTATTAGAGGCGTGGTCACCTGCGTAAAAGCCGTCACAGGCCGCAAGTCGCTCCGGATTGTCTGTAATCTGGTTTGGCTGTTCATTCTCATTGCGGATTTCCGCCTGTAATTCCTGATAGATTTGTTATCTTGATTCCGCCTTCGATTTCCGCCCCTCATCATGCGGCAGAGACCGAATAAATTTTGCAGGGTCGAATTACATTTGTATAGCACTGCAGACCTACCGAGCAAACTGTGTTGGTGCTTCTTTTCTATCGGGGGCCTGATTCATGATTATTATCATTTCCCGAGGTTTCCAGGTTGCATAAACAGCAATTACTGGGGGGCTGCCCCTCCTCGGCTGCTCGCGGATTGGGCAGCATTTGGGTGGGTAATTGTCTCTGTGGAGTCATTATCTCTGCATTCTCCCCTCCCTGTTTCGGTATTCCCTTTCTGGATCTCATGGTATACAGAACCTCCTCTTCCCTGCCGCAGCTGTTTTACGTGGGCCGGCATCGCATCTGAGCACTAGGAGGATGGTTTCGGGAGTTATGGGTGCACACTGCCCCTGATAAGGTGGGGGATACAATACGTCTCCAATCCTCATCGTAATCACTATCCTCCAACAGGGCCGGTATGCCAGACTTAGGTTTGGGATCCTTTATTCGCTCTGGATCCAGTGCGCCCCAATGCCGATGTAAACCTTCCTGTCAATATATGCCTTTGCTTGTTTTGGTTGCTTCTCTATCTGCCCAGTAAAGTATTATTTCATTTGCTATCAGCTTTATCTTTCCATCTTTTAATCAGGAATTTCCATTGCTATTCACAGTTCTTTCTGGGTTATCTTTACATAATTTAAGTACGGGTGTGTTATTTCCCGATTTGTCTAAGGTCTGACTCATCTTTCCATATGATTTTATATATTCGTCTCTCAAACACTATTTGGCCACTCTTTATCACTCACCCACTTCAGGTTCCTGAGTTTCGCGTGGGGGATTTCTCCTCTTAACAACCGGTCTAAGACAGCGTGTAGATACTCAAGTTGTGGCCTCAAACTGAGACTCTAGCCCGACTCTTTTTGTTGAGCAGAGGACGCGAATCCCGTTCTTTCCCTTTTGCTTAGCAGATGACTCGAACTCCGCTCTGACCGTGGTAATAGGGTGATCTTTTATTAGGTTCTGCACGAGTCCGTTAGAGAATTGCCCGTCAGACGAATGGACATTCCGTGCGGCTGACTAGTGAGAGAGATCAAGGTGAATCTTACTTTTTGGGCCTACTCTTCAGAGGTCATCGCCGCACAGATTATCGATGACGCCGTCTCACGGGGATCACTCGTTTGAACTCCTGGCTAGCTTGCCAGATTGTCTAAGGCGATCAACCCGATGTATGAAACAACTACCACTTTTGATTCTTTTCCACCTTTATTAGTAGCAAGCTACGAGAAAGAAAACTTCCTCTGCACCCTCATTGAGTCAGCCACAGAAGTCTGTCTGTCGAAGCACAGAGATAGAGTTTTTAAACCATCTTTATCACGTATGCAGAAAACAACTTCCAGCTAACCTTCACTCATGTCCAGCAACAGTGATCGTCCGAGACAAAAGCCAGTTAATCAGCTCAAACAAAATAGATATTCCAGTAAAGTAAGTGGACTATTGATAGAAAAGGACAATCATTTTGACAGATACTCCAGCCACTTTGGTTAAGAAAGGAATGCCCCACATGTTTTGTTGGAGCCAAAACCTAATTACAAAGATAACATCCACCAACTTTTAAGTTTCAATTAAGGTAGTAATGTTCTGTCTAATCTCCATCAACAACAGACTTCTATCGTAACCAAAAGGTGTGAAAAATCAGGAAACATTATCTCACTCCAAAGAGCAGCTGCTCAAACACGCTGCAGCCATTCTCAAACCAAAATACACAGACTCAATCTTAACCATTATTTACAGGAATCTGTAAGACTTTAAGGAACCTTAAGACTTTATCAGGTGAATACTGTGTGCCACATGTTTGTACCTGTGTACGTAATCAGATAGAGACTGAAATTCACTAGGTTTATCTTAACAATCGTTTTAATTGTTACAATGATAAATAAATTGTACACGACAATAAGTACTGCGTTTGATAAGTTCCCTCATGGGGATTAAAGATGTAAAAGTACATTGGATCCAGGGTGAATTGCAGGTTAGAATCTAAGCTGACCCGTCTATACAAAGCAGAATGGTGCTGGAGGTCAATTACTGGTGGCTAAAATTTCATTACCAGCTTTGTCCGCAACGATTTGTAATGAGTTTCGCTTATAATAATTTACAATGATATGGATAAAATATAGATGTATGACTTAGCGAGTTTGTGAATGGTCAAGAGCGGCACAGTAGAGGATAATGTAAAGTATTATTTATGTACCGATGGTACATGGTTCAGTTAGAGAAATGGGCAGAGAAACTGCAGATAGAGTTGTATCTGAGAAAGAACGAGTTGTTGCACTTTGGCTGGTCAAATGAGCGGAGACTGTATTCTGGTGGACTTTAGAAATATTTGAAGTGCAGTTGGATGAGATGTATCAGAATTATAATTTCCTATAAGGTGCTGCACATGCTAATAAGATGCTAAATAAGGAGTAGGTATATAGCAAACATGAGAGGGCACAGTTTTAAGCTGCTTGGAAGTAGGTACAGAGGAGACGTCAGGAGTAAGTTTTTTTACGCAGAGAGGGGTAAGTGCGTGGCTGCCAGCGACGGTGGTGGAGGCGTATACAACAGGGTCTTTTGAGATACTCTTGGTTAGGTACAATGAGCTTAGAAAAATAGAGGCCATCAGTAATGCTAGGTAATTTCTAAAATAAGTACATGATCGTCACAGCATTGTGGGCCGATGGGCCTGCATTGTGTTGTAGGTTTTCTATGTTTCTATGTTTGCCTATATTGATAGCGGTACAAAAGCTGTTTTCTAGGATACTGTCTGTATACAGCGTATGAATTTCAAGGAACGGATGGAAAATATTGGGTTGCTCTCCTTAGAGCGTGAGAAGCTGAGTGGATATATCATAATAAGGGTTCCGAAAATAATTGTAGGCATAGATAGGAAAAAAAAACTCGGAATCCTTTTCCCCAAGGTAGAAATGCAAGCACCAGAGAACATTTTTTTTAAAGATTGGTCGTCGAGTTTAAAGGAAGTGTTAGAGGCAAGTTTTTCTTCCTGTAGAGGGCAGTATGTGCCTGCCCTAGTTTTCAAGCAGTCATAGTGGAAGCAGTGAGTGCGCTGCAATTTAAGGTGCTTTCAGATCACCACCTAAAAATGAAGAGCGTGATGCGTTTTGGATAATAAGGAGGAGATAAAGAAATAACATAAATTCGAATCAAGATCGGCTCAACATCGTGGACTGTATGTTTTCAAGTGTTCTACTTTTTCCTCCTGTATGAAAACGTAAATTTGGCTAAATGACGCAAGTCAGGACGATGACCCTGTCTAACAGAAGAAGTAAAAAAAAAACAACTTAATTTTCAGGGTAGCAAGATTCACTTCTGCGCAATACCCATAAAATGCTAGAAGAATTCATCGGGCCAGGCAACATTTAGGAAAATAGTAATCGGTCGAACTTGCGGGCTGAGACACGTCATCATGTCTAAATGAGGGGTTTTGGCCCGAAACATCACAAGTTGCTACTTACTACAGATGCTGCCTGGCCTACGGTGTTCCTCCAGCATTGTGTGTGTGTTGCTTTGATTTCCAGCATTTGTAGATTTTCTCTTGGTTGAATATTCACTTCTTACCGCGCTTTATTATTACAGTCTGGTCCTAAGGAGCGAAGATATAACAGAGCAACTTATTCCAGCATGTATTTCAGAAACAATACTTTTCAAACAGAGCACAAATTAGGAAACGATGGTTGGATGAAGAGGATTAAATAGCAGGGCTTACGACTTGCATAAGATTTCAAAGTACGCACATCGATGCGCATCAAACACACACACACACACACACACACACACACACACACACACACACACACACACACACACACACATACTTCCACTAACATAGAGTTTCCCATATTGCCCAATAACTCAATGCTCAATTACTTTCACCCGCTGCTATCCTTCCATTTCACTATGTCTTCTCATTTTCTACCATTGTTCCACAGAAAAACAAATGGGCTGCAAGCTAGAGGAAATAAACTATACTGGAGACTGCAATAAGACAATACTGGAATGTCGTCTCTTGATATGGATGTCGATCCACTGCCAACAACTTCTTGGATTGTAGATATAGAATGTATCCCATTGGGGATTTGGGATAGAGGAGCATGGTTCATTTTTTGTGCAGAGTCATCTCACATCGGGTGCCGAGTAGATATTCACCGCCTTAAGGGATCATGTGTGGAGAACGATGGCCACAATAAAATTTGGTTAGCATTTTCTACCCCTTATGTATTTTGAGTAGAGGGAGCTACTCTCTAGGATAGTGGAGGGATAATCAACTATCAATCTACATTGTAAACTCCAGAAAAGTATATATGTTCCTGACCTTCAGTCATCACATCTGAGCTGTGAGTTACGCGTAAGGAATCAATTTCCCCCTTCATTGCAGTTGAAGAGTATGTGCCTTCCGAAAGAGGATAAGAATCCGTAGGCAATACCCACGGCAATGTTGATTGCTTCCAAGGAATTTTAATTAAATGCAGCACAATCGGAGATTGTTGGCGGAAGATGTCTGACCTGAACGGTTGTGTGAAAAGCGTCCCTGCAGACTTTGAATTTTGTCGACCGATTCAGTTGCCAGCTACTGAGGAAATCAGATATTAGGCACAACAAATGGAGCTGTTAGTAAGCCACAGATTTCGAGGATTGGCTGGAATTTTGAAGAGACGGAGAAATCGTTTGAATTAATCGTTGGTCTTGGAACTATGCGATGACAGAGATACACCCTACCCACAACCACAACCTTCTTCAGAACATGGAATTGGATATCAGAATCTGGCAACAGTTTGTGGGCACCTCGATGATATTATTGCCGAGCTTAGTGATTAATGAACCGAAACACTAAGCTGACTACACTTTGCACTGCGCTCTTCATCTCAGTCCTGAACTTGGATTGCGTTGCCACGTAAATAAATGTGTTGGTGCAGCAACTAAAATTACTCAGCAAACGCCCGACCTGCGAGAAGATATATTCAGTTTCATTGGGTTCAGTTTCTGTCCCTGTGATCTGATAATAGATAAAGTTCAGAACAAAGGTCAGCCACAGGAGAATAATGTTGCCTGAGAGGGTGAGGAGTAAAACCATCGACCTCCTCCTGCTCTCCATCTCTGGATCACTGTTGCTATTTCCATTATTCTGACCTCTCAGCCCCTTACGGATACGACTAGTCACTAATATGTGCCTGACTGTCAGAATGTTTAGCAACAGAATTAGTGCAAAAGGAAGCAAGGGGGTTAAAATAGTATCCACCCAGTCAAACACCACCCACCCGGTCTCACTGAAGTAACCTGGTTTGGGAAAACAGAACCATGGTATATTGTCGATTATCTTTTTCGGTCCATATGTAAAGAAGATTGGAATATTTTTCAAACAGAATAAAGTTCCCGTTAATGCTAGAACCGCACCCGCGGTTTTCCCGGTGCAGTATTTTGTTTTCAGCTTCTGACAGGAAATAGCGACAAATCGATCAAAAGTGAATGTCACGGTGAACCAGACAGAGCAATCTGTGGATACGTAAGTCAGTACACGGATAATAGTACACATCGGGGTGAGATTAAGGAAGTTTCTCGGAAAATAATGATACTTGGTCTGATACAGAATAACCTCATTGACAATGACCAGTAGATCTGTCGCTGCCATGGCCACCAGGTATCGAGTGGTGCAGATGGAGAGGCCACACTTTCCTCGAGAAAGGATTGCAATCGCCACTACATTCACTGAAAATTAAAAAAAAAAGAATGGAACATAATTGGAATTACCGAACAAACGTATTTGTGTTTTTCTAATAAGCTTTCGGTGTTACCAGCCAACTATCAGGCGGCTTGTAATATTAAATACTTCAAAGGTATGTCACGCCAAAGGCACGGGAAACGTTTCTGCGACAAAGCCCTGTGCTGGGAGTGAGGATGGAGACGTTTGCGTGCAAGAGGCTTGCTGTTTCGAGATTGAGATTATGAAAATTTTCTCAAATCAAGGTGCCATTTTTTTTATACTGTTGAGTTCTAGTTCATTCGGATCTGATATCGGTTAACTTACAGACACTTAGAAATGAGTGGATGTTACTGAAAAATAAAGCTGAGATAGAATATTAGCTTTAATTCTGGTGAATGATTAATAAACCCAAGAGAAGCAAACACCTGTTCCCGCCTTGTGTGTTATTAAAAAGATGCAGGCGTGCGGTGGCTATGAACGGAGAAGGAAAGTGCAGCGGAGAACTCCCAGAATGAGAGTTGTTAGTTTTGTTGTCGGTTATAACATATTTTAATAAACAAAATGTTGTGCCTTTAACTCCTACCGATCGTGCTTAGCAAGAATACTGAAACCCAACATCTGAAGTGAGGGCAACATTATGACTACAGTATCACTCCAAATATAACTCCGCAGTGAAAGAAATTTCTAGAAATGAGCAATTAATTAATCTGGTTATACAGTTCGGTTAACAACTTACACTAAGTACAAGAATGCAAGGGCGTATGACCCTCGTAATACAAGACATATTCAGCAGTTGTTTCGCTGCGTTCCGTAAACACCGTTACGAGCAATCGCACACTGATAATGAGATCTCGCCGCATAGTTCAGTTTAATCATTAACTTCTGTTCAGTAAATTCTTCTAATGTTAAATTATTCCTAAAATATTTTTTCAAGTACGTTGCCTATTCTGAACTCTGTTATGACAGCTGAGAAGTATCCTATAACGGTAATCATAACATAGTTAGCGATTCCATGAATTGCAAATGGAAATTTGTTTTAAGTTGACAGTAGTGGGAGAACAGTAATAATTTGGAATGTCTACATACATATTTGATAGTGCCTATGCATATTAGCTATTTGAACCTCAACTAGTATCTTACAGAACAGGACAACAAGTGCAAACCTAACTGGTGGGAAACAGTAGCGAGGTAAGTCTGCATGATTCCTTGGGTTTGACCGGCCATAGATTACGGTCAACCTTGTCAACACCCTCATAGAGGTTAACGTCTTTGTCTCTTGAAATCCGTTTGCGTCATATTTCTGTAGCAAGGGATACGATTTGATAAAGAATGAAGATACATTTCATGATCTGAATCTGAGATGTTTATATTTACCTATATAGGATTGTAAGACCAGGTTCTCGACATCGCTCACATACCGACCAGAAAGGCCAAGCATCCTTGCATCTCAGGTGTATGAAACTGCCGACTGTCCAGTTCTCGCAAAAATACACCGTATTAGTTAAGCAAAAGAATTTACAGACAGTCGGAGAGTTGTGTTTCTATCTGGGCAGCAATAATTCCTTGGTCCTCCACTCTAAACTCCGCGAAAAAAGGCTAAAATCTCATAGGTGCTCTTGTCAGATTGCTTCAATTACAAGTTTCGTTTCAGTGACTTTGGTATCCATTAAACATTTCAAAATCAACATGTGCCATTCTTTGTTTTACATTCAAAATCAATAAACTGTATTATCGCTTTCTTTTACCTGGAACTCCTATGACGGCAAAGACCAGGTACAATATTTTCTCCACACGGAAATATCTTTCCACCATTTTCTATGTGTACGATTAAGCTGAAGGAAATCCAACAGGATGAAATTTCATAGTGGTATATTCACAAACGTTTTTATGCTGATTGAATCTCCACGGGAATTCATTGCATCACCTTTCATTTAAGTACATGAAACAAACAAATTACGACACCCGAATCAAATCTCCGTTGCAATAAGTTGCCTTAGATTCAACAGAAATAAACATACTTGCAAAGGGCCTATCTATCAATTGCGTGAAAACTGGAAGCGGCATTCATTCCCATCTTTCCAATAGATACATTTGTTTAAGCATCGCCAGAAACATCTCTGTATCTCGTCTTTAGCCGTATTTTTCCTGCAATGACATTCATCCAAACATGCTGTGCCCGGACTCATTCACGACATGATACATTTTTTTTGTCTCACGGTGGACGCGGTGGACATTTAGTTTCAACATGTATTGGAACATAAAAGTAATGGAGTAGATCAAGACCGGTTGAAAGCTAGTTTAAAAAAAGATAAAGCAAACAGCAATGCTCGCAAAGAAAGTAATAGCATTTCAGACTAACTACGCAGTGAGGTGACATAACTGTTCAAATTCACTCAAACGCCTTATTGCGAAATTGTAAACATTTGGTTCTTTGTATCGGGAGATCGCACGGCTCCGCGCATCCAATCAGCTGATCCTATAGATCATGTTGATTATTAGTACGTATTGATTTCTTTGTCAATATCTTCCCACTCTCAGGCAATCGGTCGACCTGACGCCGGTCCAGATATAACAGTACAGAGAGTGAATATATGCGGAACATAATTGAATAAGCAAACAATAACCAGTGAGCATTACGTCTGTTGGTTCCTGGGTATCGAGTACCCCTTGAGAAGAATGATACCGCGGCCAAACCACATCAGTAGCGAATGGTAAATGACGGTAAAGTAATTGGAAGCACATCAGTCAACGAAGACCTTCAGAGGCAAAGGGTTACTCATACTCTCCCGTTAGCCCAACAACAACAACAATAATAAAGGCACAAAAAATGACGGACTGATGACCGAGGCAAGGAGAAACGCACGGCTCTCCGTGCCCTGTATCCCCTGCAGCACAGCATATTTTTCTCCTGCACACCGCTCCCAATACCTCATTTGCGACTCCAGTGATGCCGTAGCAGACAACCAACTAGGGCACAACAGACATACTGTTGACTGGGGGCGCATTGACTTATTCAATATGTTGAAATTATCAATATTAAGACGTCATTGCAGTGCAGACGAAAGAGTTCATTCACGTAGGGAGGAGCATTCTATTTCTCTCTCTCTCTCTCTCTCTCTCTCTCTCTCTCTCTCTCTCTCTCTCTCTCTCTCTCTCTCTCTCTCTCTCTCTCTCTCTCTGTCACTCACACAAGCTCACACATTATCGGAGATAAATATCCATATATTGGGAGATACATTCCAAATTCTCCTTCTCCCTCAACATGGAGGTTATATTGGTTATACTGCCTAATTTTCATGTACTAGTTTGTATCCCGATCTGAAATCTGCGGTGTGGTTTAGCTGCGAAACACACTGCTTGAGTTGTGGCTCCTTCCCTCTACCCCTTCAAGGAACGGAAGTTTCCAGCTAACGATACAACGTAAATACAGGTATTTTATCTTTATATAATCGTTTATATTTCGACAAACACTCTAGTTCTTCGCAGACATTTATCGCTCATAGATTATTTCTATTTATTAAAAAAAACGAATTACAGAAAATTTACAAACGGCAGAAGCCTTCCGTAAACAGACACAATTCTTACGAACTGGAAGAATATACCAAGAGTTGCAAACAAATTCGTTGTCAGTCACAGAACCGAAGATTGAGGAATAAATTCTTGTTCTTCTTTAAGTATGTCCATACACCCATAAGACACAGGAGAAGACAAGGCCATCAAGACTGCTCTCATCATCCCATTATGACTAATCCCAGCCCTCACGCAACAACATAAACCTGCCTTCCCGTCATACCTTTGATAACCTGACCGATCAGGAAAGGAACAACTTTCCTCTTAAAAATACCCAACAATACCCAAGGACATGGCCCCCGCAGGAGTTTGTGGCAGAGCATTCCACAAGTTCATTACTCTCTGACTAAACATAACATTTATATTACCTCCGTTCTAAATGCTTGTCCCTTAATTTTGAGGCAGTGCCTTCTCGTTTTAGGTATCCTTGGCAGAGAAAAAAATCGTTTCCACTTCCACCCTATCTCTTCCTATCCATATTCGGTATGTTTCACAGAGACACCCCCACCCCCACCCCTACCCTGCCACCCCGCAAGCATTCTTCTAAATTCCATTGAAGTCCAGGCCCAAAGTTGCCGAACGATCCACATATGTTAACCCCTTCATTTCTAGATTTCCTCACGAATGTCTGCTGGGTTCTCAACGACAGCATATCCTGTCTGAGGTATGGGGCTTAAAAGTGTTGACAATACTCCAAGTGCGGCCTGACTAGTGTCTGATAAAGGCTCAGCATTATTAACTTTGTGTTATATTGGTTTTAGAAACCCAGGAACTGTTGAACTCCTGAGATTTTCAGGCACAGCGGTCGAGTTGACAGAGAATAGTGCGGTAAGTAATCCAGTCAGCGCCAGTTCTTTAGGAAAGCACGGCTTATTATGACAGAGCTAAATTCAAGCTGACAGAAAGCCGAGACTATCTCAAATAGACATGCTGTGCAACAGTGGAGATCAGAAGAACATGTCCGAATGCCAAACACGTTAAAACATGCAGCGGATGGGCTACAAAATACGCATGCACATAGGAAGTATAGAGTTATATAAATAAATGCACAAGGAGCTTAGGAGGAATGATGACGCCTAATGGCGACTCATTGGCTTGCATCTTCGGAATTAGCTCTACTTTTAACTTTAATATCATTATTTTTCACTTTCAGGGTACTTTTGAAGACCCCGACCCGGAGTCACACGCAGGCTTCGGTTCTTTGCGGGAATGGGCCCCTTTCGGGGTTCCACGACTGGCCGCTATTCAACATAACAAGGCTTTGGTCGTGTTCGGAAGCCTAAGATCTCGGCGCTCCGGATACGGGAGGATCGAGGGTAGTTGTCACGGCAAGAGACTCGTGTGTAGTCGGGGCAGCCGGAAAATCTTTCGCTGTTGGCCTGAAGACCCGAGGTCTTAGCGGTCTTCGGGCACAGTCCTCGAAAAAATGGGACGATACGGACTTTTAACATTGTAAACCAGCAGGTCATTGTTATTTCTACCGCTCACTGTAAAAATGGGGGGACACCTCTTTCCACCTGGCCAGGGAGACAGAGAACCTGTGGTTGTCGAATTTCGGATAAAATGCGAAGCCTTTGGGGTAATTTTGGTCTGTGCCTTTGATATTGTTTAGCACACGCTTGGGCTCGGTGAGAGTACCGATGCGTGTTTTTTTTTTTGCTGGTGGGGGGAAGGGGGTCGTTGCTCGATACCGCTTACGCACGGAAGGAGTGAGCCTGGGAGGGACTTTGGGTTTCTCACATATAACTGCCGTTCATACTTTCGGGCATGTCTCTGCTTTCGTGGATGTTTGTGAAGGAAAAAACATTTCAGGATGTATATGTGTGTATCTCTCTGTCATTAATTATGACCTTTGAACCTTTGAAATTAAACTTACTAGAAAAGTCCGTTAATGCTTAACAGTCAACTGAGGAGATTGAAAAGTGTCGTCTCTTGTCATGTGGACCCACTTATTTAACTAATTAACAAGTAAAATGATCGAACACATCTGATTAATCCCGAAGACCACAGAGGTTTAATTATTTACCATGTACTACTATACCTTTTTAATTGTAATTCTTTAAGTTAACTTCAGCTGATGCGTGATCTTCCTGTTTGCCAAAGGTCACAGTGGCATGCAACAGTCTGGGCACCCAGGTCCAAATTTCTTTTACTGTGAATAAAAGATTCACGAGCAAAAGATCACCTGATTTCCAAAAGGCATACAGTTAAATATGACACGTTTTTAAATATTTAAAGCAAGATTAGTTTTTTTATTTTAAATTATCATCGATTACAGTTTCAAAATAACATAAAAATGGAAAAAAGCCCGAAACGAATATTTGGGCACCCTGCATGGTCAGTAGTTAGTAACCGAGCCTTTGGCGCGTATCACAGCTTGTACACGCATTCAGTAGCCAGCTAAGAGTCTTTAAATTATTGTTTAGGGGGCTTACACCCATCCTTCCTTGCAAATGACTTCTAGTTCTGTGAGATTGTTGGGCCGTCTTGTATGCACTGCTCATTTGAACTCTATCCACAGATTTTCAATGATGTTTAGATCGGGGGACTGTAAGGGCCATGGCAAAACCTTCAGCTTAAGCCTCTTGAGGTAGTCTATTGTCGATTTTGAAGTGTGTTTGGGATCATTATCCTGTTGTAGAAACCATCCTCTTTTTATCTTCAGCTTTTTTACAAGCGGAATTATGCTTGCTTCCAGAATTTGCTGGCATTTAATTGAATTCATTCTTCCCTCCACCAGTGCAATTTTCCCAGTGCCACTGGCCGCAATACAAGCCCAAAGCATGATCGATCCACCACCATGCTTAACAGTTGGAGAGGTGTTCTTTTCATAAAATATTGCAACTTCTTTTTTTTTCTCCAAACATACCTTTGTTAATTGCAGTCTAAAATTTCTATTTTAACTTCATCAGACTACAGGACTTGTTTCCGAAGTGCATCAGCCTTGTTTAGATGTTCCTTTGCAAACTGCTGACGCTGAATTTTGTGGTGAGAACGTAGGAAACGATTTCTTCTGATGGCGCTTCCATGAAAGTCATATTTGTGCAGGTGTTGCTGCATAGTAGAACAGTGCACCACCACTCCAGAGTCTGCTAAATCTACCTGAAGGTCTTTTTCAGTCAAACAGGGGTTTTGATTTGCCTTTCTAGCAATCCTACGAGCAGTTCTCTCTGAAATTCTACTTGGTCTTCCAGACCTCAACTTGACCTCTACCTTTCCTGTTAATTGCCATTTCTTAATTACTTTACAAACTGAGGAAACGGCTAGTTGAAATCGGTTTGCTATCTTCTTATATCTTTTTTCTGCTTTGTGGGCATTTAATTTTCAGAGTGCCAGGCAGCTGCCTAAAGGAGCCCATGGCTGCGGATTGTTGGGATAAGGTTTGAGGAGTCAGGTTATTTATAAAGCTTTGAAATACGCAACACCTGGCCTCTGCTAATGATGACTGTGAACAAGCCATAGCCATAAAAAGCTAATTAACGTCTGAGACCTTTGTAAAAGTTATCCGAGAGCTCAAATCTCTTGTGATGTCCAAACATTTGCATGGTACTCCTTTCTTTTTTTTCCACTCTAAAATTGCACAGAACAAAAATCATATACTAATCTTACTTAAAATGCTGAAAAGAATGTTTCAACTTTAACTTTATGACTTTTTGAGAACAGTTCATCTTCTACTCACTTCAATATTCACAGTAACAGTAATTTTGACCGAGGTGCCCAAACATCGGCATGCCACTGTAAGTTCTGTCATGTTTCAAGATATTTGAAATAAAGACATCCGGCAACTCCCTCCCTCCCTCCAAAAACTAGTTCAAGTTGTTATTATCTCCAACGAAACAGCAGTCCTGTCGCATCAATTGGACTGTATTTCGGATTTTGCTAGACTGTGGTGCTAAGTAAATTCAGGTCTATGCGCTTGCTCTGCAAGAAACTGAAGCTAATAATTTTACATGTGCCTATTGGCTGATCAAGTCAAGATTCCAGACGTGAGAATCTTTGATTTAATTATCACAAATACCATACATCGAAACATCAAAACACCGTCCGAAATTGGTTTTCGATCAACCAACATATGCCGCCAGATTTGCAAGAAAATGCAGCATACTAACCCATTCTCTGCGTCTTTGGAATATGGGAGGTTACCGGAGCCCCTAGCAGAGTCCCATTAACTTACTGGGAGCACATACAAGCTACTTACAGGTAGTACTGGGAATTGAACTCAAATTAGTGATTGCGGCACTCTAAGGTGTTTGAGCTTGTCACTTTGCTACGAAGAAATCAACTAAAAAAGAATTGAAATTGAATTATAACACTTTCCTTGCAGCGACATAAATTTACAATCTTTTCTGAATTAGAATCTTTAAATAATTATTAGATGTCTCTTAGTTTTATGAGGAGCATTTGCTCTGGATATGTATTGGTACATTATTTTTTCATAGCTGTAGAATGGAGTGTATTGCAGTTCATTAATTTTAGTCTTTTTGACTCTGAAATCAAATAGCACGTTCGATCTTCATCGTATTGTCCTGGCAAAAGCTACTAGTCAGGAGGGAGGGGATTCTCCATATGCAGAAGGCAACAGCGAAAGGTCAACTCACACGTTTCTTCCCTCAAAATAACAATGGATAGCCAAGAGGCAAAGACAATGCAGAGCTCAATGGAAGTATTTCACAAGGAATCAAATCACCGAGAATATATTCGTAACTCTGATATCTCATTTCATAAAATGTCTGTTGGAGATGGGGTGGGGGAGTTACACGGGATCATGTTCACTAGGCATTTCGTTGAAATATTTAAAGGTGGAAAGAATTGTATGTGGATAAGGAGGTTGCTCTTCTCGGAAATTCTCTATCAGCAAGTAATATGAATAAGATCATACAAAAGTGAAGGACATCCGATGGTTTCGGTACATGTGAAGGTAAAAGCTCCTGCCTTCTAGCAACACGACATACACAATTGACTGAAAGCAGAAATATCTAGGAATCGATCTAGTAAAAGAAAAAAATAGGAAAGCAATATTCTTACGATGTTGAATTATCGATAGGGATGTTAGAACGTTTCAGTGAAACACTGCAAGTCTGTCTGCTTAGTCCACAGCTTTACGTGCTTTACACTTACAACTGTCTGCCTAAGAATAGTTCCAATGCCATATTCAAATTTCCTGACGACGCCACTGTTATAGGCTAAATCAAAGTTAGTGACAAAACTATATATAGAGAGGAAAATATGACTAACACTTGGCACAGCAGCAATATCTTACTTAATGTCATCAAGAACATGGAGCTGATTATGGACCTCAGGAGGAGGAATCCAGAGTTCCGTGAGCCATTTTTCATCGGAGCACAAGAGGAACAGAGGGTCAGAAACTTTAAATTCCTCGGTGTGGTCACTTCAGAAGACCTGTCCTGGTCAAAGCACGTAAGTGCAATTTCAAAGAGGGCACGTCAGTGTCTTTAATTCCTAAAGAGTTTTCAAAGATTCGGCCTGACATCTGAAACTTCGACAAGCATCAATAAATGTTTATTGGAGAGTATGTTGACTAATTTCTTCATAAGTTGGTATGGAAAGACCAATACCCTTGAACAGAACATCCTACAAAATGTAGCTGATAGGGCCTGGTACATCACGCATAAAACCTCCCCACCATTGAGCACATCTACATGTAGCATTCCCGCAGGAATAGAGTATTCATCATAAGAGAACCCGACCACGCAATCAAGTTCTCTTCTCGATGCTGCAATCAGTTAGAATGTACATGTGTTCAGGATTCACGTCACCAGATTGAGAAACAGCTATTACCCCTCAAAAACCAGGATCCTGAACTGAAAGGGATAACTTCACTCAACTTTGCTTGTCCCATTACTGAAATATTAGCATTACATAAGGACACATTTTCTCACGTTCTGGACATTTATTGATGATTTATTTACTATTCTATTCCGTTCGTTTTCAGTTTGCACCGTTTGTTGTTATTTGCACACCCTGTCAATGCAGTCATTCATTGATTCTATTATGGTTATTATTCTACTATGGAATTGTTGAGTATTCCCCCAGGAATAATGAATCATAATATGGTGACATATATGTAATGGATGATAAATGCATTTTGAAACTTGAGAGAAGCGAGGAGCATGTTAATGCCCTACAAATGGTCCAGCAGCACTCCGATTTGCAGTTATGTGTACAGAAAATGATTTCCGGGCACAGTCTTAGGTTACCGATTTTAAACTAAAACTGTTCTATCTATGCTGCACGGCTTAGTGGCAGCACAGTAAGTGAAATGGTCCCGTGCATGTAGCCTTTATTGCCGCACATTTGGATTTTTAATATGTTATGTTGATATAATTTTGAAATATGTTCATATAGTTTTGAAATTATTCTAATATCAATTTGAAATCGAAGGTAATATCATTGCGAAATAACATTCAATTAATTATGTGCAAATAAATGAGGTGAAAGTCTCCGTCGGGCAGAGTTGACCAAAATATTGCATCCTAGTTTTCTAGATATGCAAGCCTGGGTGGTAAAATAAAGAGGACAAACTGTTACCTATATAACAAGCTCCCCACCTCCAAGCAACTAATCAATCAAAAAAAAACGGCGAAGACCGATGCATTTTGGTACCAACAGTTTCGCAGGAGTTGCCAGTCAGTATTGAAAGCAATGTAAGACTGCCATAGGGTCTGTATCTCCGGATGTTTCCGTCAAGGTTTACTCCCGATTACTTCCCCATGAGTGGCTATAGCAGCGGAGGTTTGAAGTCGGTTTTCCTGCTGATGCATCAGCCAGCAACCACGGCGAACATGCCCCATCTGACCGAAGCAATTGGTTTTAAGGGGACAGTAACCCGCCTTTGACCGTCTCTTGTCAGTCTAAACGATTCCGAAGCGGTGAGGTCCTAAGCCACGCGTGATTGCCAGGAGCTGGAATTCGCTCTCAAATGCGATTTGAAACGTTCGAAATTGGGAACATCCTATAGATATTGGAAGCCTTTCGCCCTTACCAGCCCCGGTTATAACAATCTTACGGAAACTTGTAAATCAATATAGTTCATACTTTCCATGTTATAAGCGTACCACAAGCTTTACATTGAAACTTTTCAGAGATTCAAGTTATTTACATTGTCATTGTCCCAGATACAACACTGTTACAACCTGTAGCTGTAAACATAGAAGGAAGTCGGTAGCTCATTTTTAATAAATCTTTACCAACTCAACACCGACACTGTCTAGCCAAAATATATTTCTCAGCCATTATGCTTGACAGTTATTTTGACGGACTAACATCGATTAGTCTGTTGTGAGTTGTGCTTTGGGTTTCTTTGTGAGCTGTGGCGTTTTTTGAGTAATGGTGGATCGCGCAACTGTAAACAACAGACTTTTACCCAAAAATGAATACGAACTTGACGTGCGGCAAGTGAGCAATTTTAAATACTAACTTTCTCGGACAACCTTCACACTTAAACTGTTTTGCGCGAAAATTTAGTGAAATCCTTGTGGGAAAACCGCGCAGGGGAGGTGACTTCCAAAAGCATGAAAAGAGAAAAACTACTACACAATGGTTTTCTAAATGTTACGAGTTTCAATGAAGATTTATTTTTCACGGATTCCTATTTAAAGTTTAAATTTAACTGAATTACTCATGTACGGTGCAAACCCCGATCTTTAACGTGCACGTGAGAAAGTTGAAGTAGCGTTCAGTGGTCAAGCCAGAAAGAATCCCTTCTACCGCCCTTCACTAAGACCCCCCAATACTTAGGAGTGAAGATATAAGGAGTGAATTAATTCAGCGTGCATATCAGAAAGAACACTTTTCTAACAGAGCAAAGCATTCGTTAGTACGGGAAGTCCAAGAGGTTACACTACATGCTGCATGCACAGTACATCAAAATGCATAAAGCAATAGCAAACCACACGCACATATAGACAGGCATGTACATTCCGACTTGTGCAAGCACACATACGCTTTCATATTTTCCATTAATCTGAAGAAAGCAGTGTACAGATTCAATTTCGTAGCAATTGAACGGCCTTCATTTGGTGACAATGTTGGTGATGTACTGAGGTATCCCAAGCAGGAACCAATCAGTCAAGCTCTATTGATTACGCTGATAACTTGGTGATGAAACATATCAGTTCCTCCCGGAGGAGCGACTTGGTTCCGCTTCAGTTTGCCTACCTTCACGACTGATCAAGAGTAGCTGCCATTTCATTGGCTCCTCACTAATTGCTGGAACACTAGGATGCTCTTTATTGACATCTTTGAACGGCTTCAGTCAGAGAGAGCAAAAAACAAATAAATAAAGCTCCAGGTGAAGTTTTCCTCCTCCCTCCGTTAGGACAGTCGAGGTACCAGGCAGGATTGTAGAATGTTCCTCTTGCGCAATATGGGGAGGCAGTGTGACCTCCAGTTTCCCCATCAAAAATAACTGCAAGAAGTACATCAGCCGCATCTTCTAAAATCTGCATGAAATAGTTGAAGCTGGATCTTGACGAACTTTGGATCACTGGGGAGGCTGAAAAGATGATAGATAGGACATATAGAGAGGTACTTACGACCAAGGTGCAGGGCATAGGAAATTGGTTGACCATCAGGAAATGGAGAGAGGTTAAGGAGCCAGTGCAGTGTACCCCTGTGTCCAGCCTTCTCAGCAACAGATATGCCATTTTGGATGCTGCTGGGGAGATGAGGTAGCAGAAGAAAGTCATAGCAGTCGAGTATATGGCATTGAGTCTGGCTTTGTGGCTCAGAAAGTCAGGGGGAAAAAGAGAGCACTGTGGTTATAGGGGATTCCTCATTTCGGGGAATGGAAATGAATTTATGTGGGCGAGAACAAGATTCCAGGTTGGTATGTTGCCTCCCAAGTGCCCGGTCTAAGGACCCGTCGGATCGAATCTTCCGCATCAACAGGTAGGAGGGTTAACAGCCAGAACTCGTAGTCCATGTAGGTACAAATAGCGCAGGGAGGATAAGTGAAGAGTTTCTGCAGATGATGTTCTGCAAGATAGGTGCTAAGCCACAGGGTAAGGCTTCCATAATTGTGATCACAGGATTGCTACCCGAGCTACGTGCTAGTGAGGTCAGAAATAGGAAGATTATACCGTTTAAAAGCGGCTAATGAGTTAGTGTAGGAGGGAGGGCATATGATTTTTGGATCATTGGACTATCTTCCTGGATAAGTGGGATCTGTACGGAAGGGATGGTTTCGACTTGAACTTGAGGGCGGATCACTGTCGAGGCAGGAAGGGTCGCTACTGATGCACGGTGGGGTTTAAAATAAGTTGCAGGGAACTGGGAGCCTGAGTGCCAGAAAGTTTAGTGGGGATAGTTGTGAAAGCACATGCTAGTAAGGTGTCAGACAAAGTCAGCAATAAAAAGACTGAGCATGTTGCGACTAGTGTCCTTAGCTGTGCATATTTCAATGCAAGATGTATCGCAGGAAACGAGGATGAGCTCAGGCATGAGTCAACTTCTGGAATTATGACTTTGTAGCCATTAGCAAAACTTCATTCCAGGAGAAGCAATACTGGCAGCTCAGTCTGTATTTAAAAGGTGACAGAGGGGGAGATATTAAAGGAGGACAGTTTCCGTTACTAGTCGAGGGAATTGTTGCAGCACTACTCCGTTCGGTCACACTGGAGACCTCATCTAGTGAGGCGTTAATGGTAGTAACTGCGAAAAATGCAAAGTATGATCACATTAATGAGGCTATATTACAGACCGCACAGAGACAGAGGGATTTGGAAGAAAAATAATGTAAAGAGCTCGCAGGCATGATGTTATTATAGAAAGAGATTTTAACTTTCCACATATTGACTGGGGATCCCATACTGTAAAATCCGTAGATGGCCGAGAATTTGTCAGATGTATTCTGGCAAGTTTTATTCATCAGTTGGTAGAAGTCTCTACCAGTGAGTATCTAACACTGGATCCGGTATTAGGAAATGAGACGGCAGATGACAGAACTTTGTTTGGAGGAATATTTGCATTTATTGACCATAACGCCATTAGTGTCGAGGTAAATTTGAAAAAAGATAGGTCTGGTATGCGGGTTGTGATTCTCAATTGGGAAAATCTAATTGAGGAAGTCAAAGATTCGTGACCAATCATCATCGGGGGATCAGAGGTGGAGAAGATCACCAAATTTAA